>NW_009952459.1:1100-5398 GCF_000747805.2 Chaetura pelagica | reverse complement strand
AGCACAGTTCATAGCCATCACGGTATTAAATGCACCTTGGTGGGTCTCCCAGATCACTGATAACATGGTGAGAAATTCAACATCTTGTGGAACTCATGGAACCACTGCAGAAGTTGCCAGCTTTGCTCTTTTGCAACTGATTTTTGGGGCCAAGTTTAAAACAACAACAAAGTTCCACACCCGCCCCCCCCCCCCCTCCAAATGTTCCTGTTTAGGAGTTTGGAAAAGATGCTTGTCAGCTGCTGCAGTCTTTGTGAGCCTGGGTGTGGCTTTTTTTGGGGCATAACTCAGAAATTTCCATTGTCTAGCAGCTAGCTAGGGCATTAAATTGTCAGGGATCACATCTTTTTCATCACACGTGCACAAACCTGGAAGATTAATTACCCTCCCTTTTGTAAAACACAGTATCCCAAGTGATTAGGGAAGAAATGAATCAAGAATATGAATTTAAGTACCTTAAAAGCAACACAGCCATAGCTCGACTTGAAAGAAAACAGCTGCCAAGAAAAACAGTAAGGCAAAAATGTGGAGCAGTGTCTGTGGGACTAGGGGAGGGAAGAGGACTTGGGATGCTCCCAGAGAAGTGCTCAGACTGACCCGAGGCCCTGACACCTTCAGATGGGATTTTATCAGCTCTGAGCTGGGCAAAACTCATGGCTACAAATGCTATCAGCCTTGGGGACTTTCTCTAAGGGACCAGAAGGCTAAACTGTGGGTTTTGCAGTGGGTGGTGTTTTCCCTTTCAGCCAGGACTCCAAAAATTTTCATGTGTTGGCAATTGCACCTTTACAGCTAAAGCTCCAAGAGTCTTTGCTGGTGTTAAAGGGTAAAGAGGGTGTCACTGTCCTACACCCAGGAATTGTTGCGATGTATTTTGTCTTCTGCTGTTCCTGCCACATGACTTCTTGCAATGCCTCTTGCTCTTCCTTTGCATTTTAAGGGCTCTGTGAGAGGGTGGGAGCAGGAACCTTCCCATCAGGGGCTCCCATGGATGCTGCTGGTTGGCCAGTGCAAGCTGCTGGCAGGGCACGTTGTGCAGCTGGAGCAGCAAGGGTGGATGTGCATTCCCATTGGCAATGGTGGTGACCTCCAGCAGAGGAGATGCAGCTACGTGGGTGGAAAATGTGCTTTGCTTGGAGGAGGTGAGTCATGTCACAAGGTGCTGCCGTGTGCAGAGGCCACACTCCACCTTGGAGGAGAACCAAGGTGTGGGGACCATGGCAAATGATGAAACAGGCCCAGACTCAGGGCAGTTGCATATTCAGGCCACTGCTGGAGCATGTGGGTTTGATCCACTATGTGCTTGGTCTGTTTTTACAACTATGTCCCTCTTTCTGACCTCCTGCAAGGAAAACCTTTGCAATGGCATTAAAAATGACAAAATGCTGTAAACCATAGGGTGCCAGCCTGCAGGTGGGAATGGGATGCTAGGGCTGGTAGCAGCAGACAAATCATGCTGCAAAATATCCCTGGGGTCTCCCAGTGCCTTGCCCAGGTGCCCCTGCTGAGACCTGCCCTATTCTCTTGCCACCACCAGCTCACCAAGGAACAACCTGTACCACCCACTCCTTCCAGCACCAGCTCTGCTTTGTGCCATATGGTCAGCCACTGACTCCTTGGGATTTTTTCCCCAAACAATCTGCTCCTGTGTGTCCAGAAAAGAGTGACAAACACAGCAGAGCCTGAGTGGGAGACGTAACCATCTCCAGATGTTTGCTGCGAGCAGGATGGGAATGAACTGTTCCCTGTATCTGCTGGGGACAGGAAAGTGCCTGGGCTTAAACTGCAGTGAGGGACATTTAAATCCAGGAAAAGCTTTGAAGGGTGAAAAGGAGAGAATCAGGGGAAGCAGTTGCCTGGGAAGAGTGGAATTTTGGCTGATGGGTATTTTTAACACTGGGTTGGGCAATAAGCTGTAATTTGACCCTGCCTTGGGGGATGGACTAGAGACCACTTGAGGTCCCTTATGGCCCCATTTGCTATATTGCATTTATTTGTTTGTGTTTATGTAGCATTTGAAAACTCCACTTTGGGGCTTGTGGGGTATCTGTTTCTGTGCACACAGAGTGCACAGTGTGACAGGACATACCTATCAGAGTGCTTATCAGCAACTATATGCAGATAAGGGAGATAGAAATCTCTCATTTTAGATATGAGAAAGATTTCAAATGTATTTCCATGAAAAGCATCGAGCAGGGAGAGGAAGTAGTGGAAGCCCCAAATTCCCTTCCCTCCCCTCTCCCATCCTCATTTTCCCAGGGCTTATCTCACCCTGGCTCCAGGTCTGGTGGGACCCCTCTGAGAGCTGATATAACTCCAGAGAACGGGAGAACACTGACCCAACAAGGGCCCAGGCACTTGTCCCCAGTTAATGGGCTGAGGTGGCTTGGGGAAGGGTCTGGAGAGCATCAAACCCAGGGGAGGGAAGAGAGGGATGGCCAGCTGGAAACTGGAGGGAGATGTGGGAGGCTCCCTAAGGCTCTCCTTGGCAAACCAAGAAATGGCTTTCCTGAGACCACAGAAACCTGCGATGTGACAGAGCTTTTTACCTCTGCATTTTTTCTCTCTGAGCTGCATTTCAGGAGGAAGGAATGTCAGTAAAACAGCACTGCATGTAGTCTTTGACTACTTCTACACCAGAAGGTCTGTTGCAGTGATTCTGTGCAGGTATTTGGGCAGTTTGTGAGAGCAGCCCTCGGTGAGGCTTGTCCCAGCAGTGCCTGCTGCCAGCCCTGCACAGAGCTCTTGCCAAGCACTTTGGGATGGAAATCACAATCTATAATTGTAACAGATCAGCCTTCTTAAACAGAGAGAACAAAAAAAAAAAAAGAAAAAGAAAAGAGAAGAAAGGAATCTTTTCTTCCTCCTGGGAGGGGCTCTTATCTGATTCCCAAAGATCCTTTTAGTCTCTGTGCTATTTTGGTAGCTGGAAGTGCAGTCTGCAGACAGGCAAGCAAGGCTGAGAACCTCTGAGAAATTCATTACGAAAGTAGGAGGCCAAAAGTTGAGCAGGGAACAAGGAAAGCAAACAACCACATGCTTTGCAGCCTCTGAATTTGATCTCCCCCTTCTGAAGTCCTACCAGCTGCTTGGCTCTTGAGCTTGGAGACAGCTGGGCTGGAGCAAACAGCCCTGACGCAGAGGTCTGCTAGGTGGGATAAAGTTACTTGAGCATCTTCGCCTCATCGCTGTCTAATGTGTCACATTTGGAGCCCACTATCGATTTCTGGGGCTTAGGATCCTTATGGCCACCAACCTGTGGATCAGAATTAACTCCCAGCCTTTTGGGAAGTGATGGTGCTGAGCTGCAGAGTTCAACTTGTCGCCGCTTTGCTGCTCCTGCTCACCAGGGTGACCATCTGCACCCAGCTGCCCACTGCTCCCCTAAAATGTCAGGGGGAAATAACCCAGAGGAAAGGCCCCTTCTTTGAAGCTTTTCCAAAGTGGTGAGGGGTGCTGAGATAGAAGTTGGTTACCAGGCTGTTTCCTTCCTGCTCAGAAAAAAAGGGAGAGAGCTGCCAATTTTTTCACACAGTCTCTGAGGATCATGTGTTTGAAAATCTTGCAGGAGGTGGGATTTTCAGTAATGCACAATCCAAAGCACTGATCTCTTGACTTACAGCTGCTGACAGGTGCCCACCTTGTCCCCTGGAAGCCCATCTTCCATACCTCTTCTCCTCTTCTCATCTCCAGGTGAGATGTGCTGGTGGCAGGGCAGGGCAGAGCAGCCGGAGGGGATGTGGGATGCAGGATTGCATCTCTCCACAGATAGCTGTCATGCAACTGAATCTCCTCAGCCTTGCCAGTGTCTGAAACATTGCCTGGGAATGCAGGGAAAGGGGAGAAGAAAAACGACGCGGCTGCAAAGGCAAGCATGTGTTCATTCCACGTGGGAATGCTGTGGCCACGTCTCTGTTGGGAGCAGGAGATCCGTGCGCTGGCAGAGGGGAAGAGGTTAAATTTTGATAGCGTTTCTATTAAGCCAGGAAAAGTTTGACCTCTGCCTGTCCTTCTAACTGAATCCAAGAGATTATGACAAAGGCTGTGTAGGCGTGTTCCCAGTGTTCAGTTTCCAAAAGATGGAAATACCATCTTCCTTGACCTTCAGTGGTTCCAGCAGCGGGAGCTGGAGGCTGTGCTTGTGCTGCAGGGGCCGCGGCTCAGCCTGGAAACCCCCAGGTCCTGCACCCGGGTTTCCTCCTGCATCCTCCTCACTGTGCTGCCCGTGCAATGGGGTGCCAAAATTATAGGAGTGTGGAAGCTGGAGCAGCAGGCAAATCTTGCTGCATCTCAGCCTC
>NW_009952459.1:0-361 GCF_000747805.2 Chaetura pelagica | reverse complement strand
TAGCATTTTGGGGGTCAGGCAGAAGCTAAAGTGTGCGCGTACACTTTCCCTCCCTCTTTCCCACCGTATACATATCAATATATCCAAATGCTGCTACTGCTGGATTCTGAATGTATTAATATTTGTTTAGCCCTGGATTCATCCCACCCTAAGTTTGCCTGAGGTGCCTGACTCTGGAGCACAGACATCCTCGGGCTCCCTCTGTTGTCAATGGAGCAAAGCACCTGCAGAAGGTGACCCAGCTCTCAGGTGAGTAGTTGGGTTCATTCCTTTCTGGCTTATTCTGTGCCAGCAAAGCCCACTCAGGCAGCTGGGAATGATCTGGATCTACATGTCCTGGGTGATCAGAAGCCTTGGCCAG
>NW_009952458.1:0-1730 GCF_000747805.2 Chaetura pelagica | reverse complement strand
CCTTCTGTCATTTTAAAGTAATTTCTCCATAGTTTCTAGATAATTCTTTAAAATTTGTCAATAAATTCTCATTTCTACATAATTTCTAAGTAATTTCTGCATAATTCCGACATCAGTTCTTAATAATTTGTAATTTCTAAATAATTTTTGCAATGAAAAAGTAATTTATATATTTGCCATATAATTTCTGTAATTTATATGGTCCATTCTGCAATTTTAAATTAATTTATACATAATTTGTAGGCAATTTCTATATATTTTTGGCAATTTCTAGGCCCCTCTTGTCATTTAAAAGTAATTTCTAAGTAATTTCTAGACAATTTCTTTAACATTTGTCAATATTTTCTTGTTTCTACATAATTTCTAGGTAATTTCTTTATATTTTTTTTGCAATTTCTAGGTCCCTTCTGACATTTTAAAGTAATTTCTGAATAATTTCTGTCCTTTCTAAGTGATTTTATAGAGAATTTCTTAATAATTTGTCAATAATTTATCATTTCTAGATGATTTCTAGATGATTTCTAGATATTTTTATAATTTTTAATTCCCTTCTGTCATTTTAAAGTAATTTCTAAGTAATTCCTAGATAATATCTTAATAATTTGTCATTTCTATATTATTTCTAGATAATTTCTATAGATTTTTTATAATTTCTAAGTCCCTTCTGTCATTTTAAAGTAATTTCTAAGCAATTTCTTGATAATTTCTTAATAATTTGTCATTTCTAAATAATTTCTAAGTGATTTCTAGATCATTTCTTCATAACTTTTGTCATTTCAAAGTAATTTCTCTATAGTTCCTTAATAATTTGTAATTTCTAACTAATTTATCTCATTTCTAGATAATTTCTATTGAATTTTTGCAATTTCTAGGTCCTTTCTATCATTTTCTAGACCATTTCTAAGTAATTTATAGAAAATTTCTTAATAATTTGTCATTTTAAAAATAATTCCTGTCATTTCTAAGTGATTTCTGGATAATTTCTTCATAACTTGTCAACAATTTATCATTTCTAGACGATTTCTAGATATTTTCTATATATTTTTAATAATTTCCAGGTCCCTTCTGTAATTTTAATGTAATTTATAAGCAATTTCAAAATAATTTCTGAATAATTTGTCATTTCTAAATAACTTCTGTCATTTCTAAGTGATTTCCAGATAATTTCTTAATAACTTGTTTCGTGCTGGGGACACCAGGAACTTCATCCAACAGAATTCTTGGGGGGGAGTGTTTTTTGTTGTGTTTTTTTGAACCAATTCCTGCTTTTCCAGAATTTCCTGAAGGAAAACCTCAACAGCAGCAGCACCTACTGGTTGGGAGCCACGGACAGGCTGGAGGAAGGCAACTGGCTCTGGACCAATGGCCAACCAATGAGCACCAGGTGAGAGTTCCCTCCAACACGGGAACAAAACCCAACAACAGCAGGAGAAGCCGAAGTTAAACCCCCCCCAAACTGCATTTTTTTTTGAAGTTGAGTCAATCCGAGGGTTTATGAGCAAATAAATGGGCTTGTCAGAGCTGGCAGTGGTAAAAAATAGAGGGGTTGGGGGTTTTTCTTCCCTGAAAACACACATTTTACCTCATCTTGAGGGATTTCTGCTCCCGCCGCCTCATTTTGGGCCATTTTGTCGTGGTTTGGGCCTAACGGACAGGATTTGGGTGGTTTCCTTCCATAAAAAGACACTGAACTATCCCCAAAATGAACTTTTGGGGTGGTTTAACTGGAC
>NW_009952457.1:4195-5733 GCF_000747805.2 Chaetura pelagica | reverse complement strand
AGGCTGAGAGGTGAGGGGTGTCCCCAGGGAGCTCCCCAGCTCTTTAGGGAAGAGCTCTCCCGTTCTTCCCGTGCCTGGTGGGGCTGGGATGGCACCGTGAGCTCCCCACCCCGCAGGGATCGGCGGCACCGGGAGCGGGAGCGGAACAAGAAGGAGCGGGAGCGGGATGGACACCGGCGGGACAAGGACAGGAAGAGATCCAGGTGAGGGCCCCCCCCCCCGCCTCCTTTTGGGGTGTCCCTGCTCTCCTGGGTGGGAGCAGATGGGGGTTCAGTGGCTGATCCCTCCTTGCCTTGCTGGGAAGTTTGTCCCCGAGCAGAGGGAAAGACTCCAAGTCCCGGAAGGAGCGGGATGCGCGGAAGGCGGAGGAGGAAGAGGAAAATGCCCTGAAGAAGGAGAAGGTCAGGAAGGGGTTTGTTTGGGAATGCTTGGTCCCTGTTGGGGGCTGCTAATGACCCAGCCCCACATTCCCAGGCCCAGCCCCTGTCCCTGGAGGAGCTGCTGGCCAAGAAGAAGGCAGAAGAGGAGGAAGAAGCCAAGGTAGGAACGGGATCTTCTTCCCTGTTTCCAGGCTCTCTGGGTGGGGCTGCCCCATCAGGGTTCTCCTTCATGCAGGGGTGGATGTTTGGAGAGGGGGGCTGGGGGCTCCTGTCCTGGTGCAGCCCCAGCAGTGGGGGGGTTTGCTGCCCACCCTGCTCTGAGCTTTTCCCTCTCCTGTCCCAGCCCAAGTTCCTGTCCAAGGCGGAGCGGGAGGCCGAGGCCTTGAAGCGGCGGCAGCAGGAGGTCGAGGAGCGGCAGCGGCTGCTGGAAGAGGAGAGGAAGAAGAGGAAGCAGTTCCAGGAGATGGGGAGGAAGATGCTGGGTAAGGTGTCATTCCCACTGTGAGGGACTGGGGCGGGACTCAGGGGAAGACCCCTGAACCCCCTTTCCTCTGCTCCCAGAAGACCCCCAGGAACGGGAGCGCCGGGAGCGCCGGGAACGGATGGAGCGGGAGACCAACGGCACCGAGGACGAGGAGGGAAGGCAGAAGATCCGGGAGGAGAAAGACAAGAGCAAAGAGCTCCACGCCATCAAGGTAGGGCTGGGGGCTGAGCTGGGGGGAAGGGGGTGTTCACAGACTCCTCACTGACCCTCTGCTCCCCCAGGAGCGTTACCTGGGGGGGGTGAAGAAGCGGCGGCGCACGCGGCACCTGAACGACCGCAAGTTTGTCTTCGAGTGGGACGCGTCCGAGGACACGTCCATCGACTACAACCCCCTGTGAGTGCTGGGCTGTCCCCCGGGAGTGTCCCTGGGGGGCTGGGGCACCTCCAGCCCCACCCCTGACCTTCCTCTGCCCCATCTAGGTACAAGGAAAGGCACCAGGTGCAGCTGCTGGGCCGGGGTTTCATCGCGGGGATCGACCTGAAGCAGCAGAAACGGGAACAGTCGCGGTTCTACGGGGACCTGATGGAGAAGAGGAGGACGCTGGAGGAGAAGGAGCAGGAGGAGTGAGTGTGCCTGGGGTGGGGGGAGCTGGGAGAGCAGCCAGGGGAGGTTT
>NW_009952457.1:2360-3039 GCF_000747805.2 Chaetura pelagica | reverse complement strand
GGTGGGGAGACACTGGGAGGGTCTTGGGGACACTGGGAAGGGGCAGAGGGGGATGTGGCACCGTGGGGGACACAGCTGTGCCCTACCACCCCTCCCCCCCCTCCCCACCAAAGGATCGAGGAGTCAGACCAGGGTCCCTACGCCATCATCCTGGCCCCCACCCGTGAGCTGGCCCAGCAGATTGAGGAGGAAACCATCAAGTTTGGGAAACCTCTGGGCATCCGCACGGTGGCCGTGATCGGGGGCATCTCCCGGGAGGACCAAGGCTTCCGGCTGCGCATGGGCTGCGAGGTGGGGGGGCTGCCCTGGGAGGGACCTTTGGGGGGGGCTGGGGGAGCAGTGGAACCCCCAGGCTGAACACCCACCCCCTCGTGTGTGTCCCCAGATTGTCATTGCCACGCCGGGGCGGCTCATCGACGTGCTGGAGAACCGGTACCTGGTGCTGAGTCGCTGCACCTACGTGGTGCTGGACGAGGCCGATCGCATGATCGACATGGGCTTCGAGCCTGATGTCCAGAAGATCCTGGAGCACATGCCTGTCACCAACCAGAAACCTGACACTGATGAGGCTGAGGACCCCGAGAAGATGTTGGCCAACTTTGAGTCGGGGAAGCACAAGTACAGACAGGTGGGTGCAAGTGGGAAGGCTTGGGGGAGGGTGCTCCTTTGGGGGTGGGGG
>NW_009952457.1:0-603 GCF_000747805.2 Chaetura pelagica | reverse complement strand
TGGCTGGTGGGATTTTCCTGCCTGCTTTTTCTCCCAGATCCCCAGACCCCTGCCCAACCAGGACTGCCCGACAGCAGAGACTGTTCCCAACACTGTCCCCAAATGTCCCCCTTGTTTTCCCAGTCCCTTGCCCTGCCCTTTCCCATGGGCTCGTGGAGGAAGTTTGGGGACAGGCCCCCCTCCCTGTCCCCCCACCCCTGCTGTGGGGCTGGTGCTGGGTTTTCCTTGGGTGGAGGTTTGGGGCAGGGCTGTCCCCAGAGCTGTGATCACTTTGTCCCTTTTGTAGCTGGAATTCCAGGCTGCTGGAATAAACCCACAGCCACGTTGCTGAACGTTGGCTTCTCGTGTTCACCAACCCCCTGGGTGCCATTTCCTAGCTGAGAGAGCCTTTGGGTGCTCAGCACCTCCCCCCCATCCCCAAATTGGGCCTTGCTCCCCCCAGCCCACTGTCCCCAGGGTGTCCCCTGTTCCCAGCCCCCCCAGAAACACAGACTCAGCCACTTCCGAGCACTCTTGTGTTTCTGAAACCGGTTACAGGGAAATTGGTGCTTTCTACAAAAGAAATTGTAACAAATCTGTGCCTCCCCCATCCTACCCCCCCCC
>NW_009952456.1:22862-23968 GCF_000747805.2 Chaetura pelagica | reverse complement strand
ACACGTGACACACACGTGACACACACGTGACCAGAGCACACATGTGACCCGGAACATGTGACCAAGGCACACGTGACCAGGAACACACGTGAGCAGGACACACGTGTGATCCCACATGTCCGGGCACACACATGTACAAGTACATACATGTACAGCTACACACATGTCTGGGCACACATATGTACAGGTACATACATGTCCAGGCACACACATGTACAGCTACACACATGTACAGGTACATACATGTCCGGGCACACACATGTCCAGCTACACACATGTCCAGGCACACACATGTCCGGGCACACACATGTCCAGGCACATGTGTGTACAGGGACATATATGTACAGGTACAGACATGTACAGGTAAATACATGTACAGACACACACCTGTACAGGTACATACATGTACAGATACACACATGTACAAGCACACACATGTACAGACACACACCTGTACAGGTACATACATGTACAGGCACACGCATGTGCAGGAACACACACAGTGAGCCCCCCCACGTCCCGGCACACGCGTGTGGGAACAGGCGTGTCCAGGCACATCCATGGACAGACACGTGTGTCCGCGTGTCCGTGCACACGCGTGTGCACCCACGGGCCTGTCCCCCCCAACACGTGTGCAAACACACGTGGCAACACGGGGCCCCGCCCACGTGTCACACACGTGTCACACACGTGTCACACGGTTGAGCCGCCCACACGTGTCACGCGCACATGTCACACGTGTTCACACACACGTGAGCCCCACGTGACCCCGGCGTGTGTCACACACGGGCCCTTGCACACGTGTCACACACGTGTCCCCTCACACGTGTCTTTGCACACGTGTCACACACGGGCCCTTGCACACGTGTCACACACGTGTCCTCTCACACGTGTCTTTGCACACGTGTCACACACGGGCCCTTGCACACGTGTCACACACGTGACCCCTCACATGTGTCTTTGCACACATGTCACACACTTGTCCTTGCACACGTGTCACACACGTGACCCCTCACACGTGTCTTTGCACACGTGTCACACACGGGCCCTTGCACACGTGTCACACACGTGTCCCCTCACACGTGTCTTTGCACACGTGTCACACA
>NW_009952456.1:20817-22796 GCF_000747805.2 Chaetura pelagica | reverse complement strand
CCTTCCTGTGACGTCATCGCGCGGGAGGGGCGGGGATCGCGCGTGACGTCACAACGCGCGGGCTCCTGTGACGTCATCCCTTGCGCGTGACGTCATCCCTTGCGCGTGACGTCATCCCTTGCGCGTGACGTCATCGCGCGCGTGGGCGGGGCTTTTCATCCTCTGACGTCATCGCCCGGGAGGGCGGGGTCACGAGTGACGTCACAACCGCGCGCGCGACCCCCTCGTGTGACGTCACAGGGCCGTGGGTCCCGCCCTCTGTGTGACGTCACCGGCACGTGCCCGCGCCCCGCCCCCTCCTGGGGCCCCAGGGCGGGAAATGGGGGAAAAAGGGGCAAAAATGGGCAAAAAGGAGGAATTGGGGGGAAAATGGGGAAAATTGAGGGAAAATGGGGGAAAAAGAGGGAAAAATGGCGGGAAATGGGGAAAATTGGTCCAAAAAAGGGGAAAAATGGCTAAAATTGGGCAAAAAATGGGCAAAAAGGAGGAATTCTGGGGAAAAATGGCTAAAGTTGAGGGAAAATTGGGTAAAAAGTGTTAAAAATGGGCAAAAAAGGGCAAAAATAGGGAATTTTGGGGAAAAAAGTGGCAAAAATTGGGTGAAAAGAGGTAAAAATGGGCAAAACTGGGGGAAAATGGGGGAAAAGGAGCAAAAATGGGGTAAAAAAGGGAAGAAAGAGGGAAAAGGGCCTAAAAATGGGAGAAATTGGTCCAAAAAAGGGGGTGAAATGTGGGGAAATTGGGCAAAAATGGGGAAGAAGGGGGGAAAAGGGGCAAAGATGAGGAAAAAGGGGCAAAAAATGGTCAAAATGGGGCATAAAGGGGGAAAATGGGGCAAAAAAGGGCAAAAATGGGGGAAATTGGGCAAAAAAAAGGGCAAAAAATGAGGAATTCTGGGGGGAAATGGGTAAAATTGAGGCAAAATTGGGTAAAAATGGGCAAAAATGGGGGGAAATGGGGAAAATTGGGGGGAAAATGGGGAAAATAGGTCCAAAAAAGGGCAAAAATGGGGAAAATTAGGCAAAAAGGGAAAAAATGAGGAATTTTGGGGGGAAATGGCTAAAATTGAGGCAAAATTGGGTAGAAACAGGTAAAAAATGTGCAAAAATGGGGGGAAAGGGGTAAAATTGGTTAAAAAAAGGGCAAAAATGGGGAAAATTGGTCCAAAAAATGGGCAAAAAGGAGGAATTTTGGGGAAAAAATGGCAAAAATTGGGTAAAAAGAGGTAAAAATGGGCAAAACTGGGGGAAAATGGTCAAAAATGGGGAAAATTGGGGGAAAACAAAGAAAATTGAGGCAAAAATAAGCCAAAAAGGGGGAAAATGAGCAAAAATTGGGAAAAAGGCCTCAAATTGGGGCAAAATAGGGCGAAAATGGTTAAAATTGGGTCAAAAAAGGGCAAAATCAGGGAAAAAAAGGCAAAATATGGTCAGAATTGGGGCAGAAGGGGCAAAAATGGGCAAAAAAGAGTCAAAATTGGGAAAAAAGGGGCAAAAATGGGCAAAATTGGGGGAAAAATGGGCAAAACTGGGGAAAATTGGGCAAAAAATGGTTCAAAGAGCCTCAAATTTGGGCCAAATGGGGTAAAAATGAGGCAATCTGGGGTGAAAAGTGGCCAAAATGGGTAAAATTGGGGGAAATTGGGGGAAAAAATGGGTTAAACTGGGCAAAATTGGGCCAAAATGGGGGGAAAGGAGGCAAAAACTGGGCGAAACTGGTGAAAAAGTCAGGAAATGGATCCAAACTGGGCAAACTGGGCCAAAAGTCATCAAAATTGGGCAAAACTGGGCAGAATTGGGCAACCTGGGGGCAGCGACCGTTGCCAGGGAGACGTGACCTTGGCCCCCCAAGGGGACTGGGGGGGCACTGGGAGCTACTGGGAGGCACTGGGAGCCACTGGAGTCCAAGTGGGGAAGTGCTGGAGGAACTGGGAGCCACTGGTGTGTTACTGGTGGGGGCACTGAGTGGCACTGGGGTTA
>NW_009952456.1:0-1032 GCF_000747805.2 Chaetura pelagica | reverse complement strand
CCCAGTGACCCCCAGTGGCTCCACCAGTAAAGCCCAGTAAGCCACCAGTAGCTCCCAGTTCCTCCCAGCGCCTCCCCTGTGAGTCTCAGTTATACCAGTATCTCCCAGCGACTCCCCAGTAACCCCAGTCACTTCCCAGTAACACCAGTAACTCCCCCAGTCACCTCCCAGGGATCTCCCAATAACCCCAGTAGCCCCCCGGTCACCTCCCAGTAACCCCCCAGTATACCCAGTGCCCCTCCACGACTCTGCCTCCACCGGTCACTCCCATTTGCTCCCCAGTGCCTCCCAGTAGCTGCCAGTGAAAGCCAGTAACTCCCAGTACCCCTCCCAATACCTCCCAGTGCTCCCAGTTGCTGCTCAGTGATTCCCAGTGTCTCCCAATAACCTCCCCAGAACTCCTCCTAGTAACTCCCAGTGCTCCCAGTTCCCTCTCAGTGCCTCCCAGTGACACCCAGTAACTCCCAGTACCCCTCCTAGTAACTCCCAGTCCTGCCAGTTGTTGCCCAGTGGCTTCCAGTAGTTCCCAGTGCCTCCCATTAACTCCCAGTACCCTGTCCAGTACCCCTCCCAGTGCCTCCCAGTGGCCCGAATTGCCACCCAGTCCCTCCCAGTGCCTCTCCCCAGAACTCCTCCTAGTAACTCCCAGTGCTCCCAGTTCCCTCTCAGTGCCTCCCAGTGACACCCAGTAACTCCCAGTACCCCTCCTAGTAACTCCCAGTCCTGCCAGTTGTTGCCCAGTGGCTTCCAGTAGTTCCCAGTGCCTCCCATTAACTCCCAGTACCCTGTCCAGTACCCCTCCCAGTGCCTCCCAGTGCCTCCCATTAACTCCCAGCACTCCTTCCAGTAACTCCCAGTGCTCCCAGTAACCTCCCAGTAGCTCCCATTAACTCCCAGTACCCCTCCCAGTAACTCCCCAGGGCCTCCCATTTGACCTCTGTGCCCCCCAGTAACTCCCAGTAATTCCCAGTAACCACCCAGTGCCTTCCAGTAGCTCCCAGTAACTCCCAGTACCCCTCCCAGTAACTCCCC
>NW_009952455.1:492-2238 GCF_000747805.2 Chaetura pelagica | reverse complement strand
CAGCAGCACAGGGGGATGGGTTTTAGAGTCACTTCACAGTGTGTTGTTTTCTGCTGCTCCTTCCTCCTCAGGGAGAAGGATTCTTCCGAGTCCTCCCCTGCTCCTCCCATGGGAGAGAGTCCTTCCCACGAGGTGCAGTCCCTCAGGAGCTGCTCCAGCACGGGATGCCCACAGAGTCACTGGCTGCTTCAAGAACAGTCGCTTCCCCTGGCGCGGGGTCCTCCACGGCTGCAGATCCAAGTCCATGGGCTACAGGTCTACATCTGCCCCACTGTGCACCTTTAGAGGATGCTCTGCCGTGCTTCTCCTCCATGGGGTGCAGGGAGACAGTCTGCTGTATTGCTGTGGGCTGCAGGGCACCTCCTCCCTTCTTCCTCACCAACCTCAGGATCTCCACTCCGGCACTGCTCTCACCTCAGCTCGATATTTCTCTGCTCTCTAGTTTCCCCTTCTTTCATATGTTAATCGCAGAGGTGTATCTATTGTCTCTCTAATGACTCGGCCTTGGCCAGCCGGTTTGGAGCTGGGGGAGCTATTCAGCTTCTTGCAGGAGCCACCCCTGGGACCCCTCCCCTGCTACCAAAAAACCCACCAAACCAAACCAGATGACCTCAGATAATTTTTAATTACCAATCTGTCCATGTTTAGCACTGAACCGACAATGAAACGAATGACAGGTGCTCTCTATTAACCCCCCTCCCTTCCCAGAAAGGGAAAGGAAAGAGGATAAAGGAGAGAGGCTTAGGGGTTGGAAACCAAACTACACAGCTTTAATGAAACAGTTGGGATGAAAAGGAAAATAATGAAATACACTGAATGGCTGAAGCAGCATGCAACGGTTGCATTGAACGGATGTTGACACTGGTATCAAGACCAGATTTAGCAACACAGACAATGATGCACCAGGATTACTGGGGAGGGTCTTTTTACAGGGGCTTGCAGTGAAACAAAAATTCAGAGCTCCCAAACCCCCTTTCTTTCTAACACTCCTCACCGCAGTGGGAGGCTGGTGCGGTTGGGTAAGGATTCCGAGATCAAGACCCAATAACAACAAACAAGCTGTTATTGAGCAGGCATTCTTTATTACAGCACTGGGGATTCTCCACTATGAGTGCTCCAACCAGTTAGTGAAACACTCCAACTAATATACACCAAAAACATGCATATTCAGTTTTATGTCAGTGAGTTCCCAGAATTCTTTTACATAGTAATTTTATTTCCTGAAATTGGCTATCTTTGTAATTATGCGTGCTCGAGGGTCTCCTGTGGGGGGCTTTGTTGATTCTAGTCCTTTGTCATCTTTGTCCTGTCTCTCATCCTGGTCCTGTCACCAGTCTGCCACTGGTAGATTGCCCAGGTGGGTCAGAATCCACATGAGTGTTGTCTGTAGGCCCACAGGTCTTAGAAGACTTGATGTTATCACAAACTACAGGATGCTTGGCATAATTGACTGACAGTTTCACAAAGCACATTGTTTTAAAAGTAACCCTTAGTACAGCAAATTAATAATTTTAGTAAATTTTTATTAGGCTATATTTCTATTGAATCTACTGTGAGAAGCATTTGTCATGCCAATGAGCAGGCCCACACAGATCCTTCAACGAAGCACAGTTTATTTACACTCTTGCAAGAATGGGTGACCTAAACAAGTAGGCACCCCCATAGTCAGGTGAATAACGGTTTATATTCCCTATTCCCAACGCAAAGTTCCCTCCCCTGTTTCCCCACTGGCTGGGCACTCCAGGG
>NW_009952455.1:0-237 GCF_000747805.2 Chaetura pelagica | reverse complement strand
ACACTATGTTTCTAACACTAGAATGCAAAAACAACACTACATTTCATTTCTAACATTTACTAACGAATATCCTATGATGTATCACTTTGTTCCCAGTTTCTCTCTCTCCTTCCCCGCAGCAGCACAGGGGGACAGGGAATGGGGTTAAGTCCACAGTCTGGTCTTTCCTGCCATTCCTTCCTCCAAGGGAGGATTCCTTACAGTCTTCCTCTGCTTCCCCACGGGGTCCCTCCCATG
>NW_009952454.1:552029-556020 GCF_000747805.2 Chaetura pelagica | reverse complement strand
CCAGTCTGTTTCAGCTGCTGATGAAATCGCAGCCAAGAAAGCGGAGGAGTCTTTGGACCTGCCCGTGATCGGCACCTTTGACTGGTGAAAAAGGCTCCGTGAAGAAGCTTCTCAAGGCAGAAGGAAGGAAGAAAGAGCAGCCGGAGGGAGCAGATCCCGTGGTGGAGCGTTGGGAATTGGGGGGGGAGAGAGAGGAAGTTGCTGCATGTGGAGTTTTGGGACAGTAAGTCACATGGATTTTTATGTAGCTGCATGGTCTGTGTTCTCAAACAGTTGGGAAGAAGAGGAAAGGGCAAGAGAGGCTTCTGGGGAGGGTTTGTTTCTTCTCGAGATTTAAATCTTTAATTACACTCTGCTGGCCGGCCGGGGAGCTCCAGAATTTGAGACCAAAAAAAAAAACAACAACAAAGGCATCCTGAACCCAAGTCTTGAAGGCCCTTTAAACTTTTATCCTGTTCTTTTAGCCATAACTTGGACGCCGGAGTCGTTAGTTGGAAAGTGGGGCAGAGGAAGAGCCAAACCAAACCAACCTGTTGTGTGGAGAATTCACCCGACGCTGGTGGTGTTGGCGTTTTGTTTTTCATTCTCAAACCCTTCCACCTGTTTCTCTCCTCCACCAGAAATGCTTTCTCTGAAGAAATACTTCACTGAAGGCCTCATCCAGTTCACCATCCTGCTCAGCTTGATCGGGGTTCGCGTGGACGTGGACACTTACCTGAACTCACAGCTCCCCCCTCTCCGGGAGATCATCCTTGGCCAGAGCTCTGCTTACACCCAGACCCAGTTTCACAACCTGAGGAACACCTTGGATGGATATGGCATCCACCCAAAAAGTGTAGACCTGGACTATTACTTCACTGCCCGGAGGCTGCTCAACCAGGTGAGGGCCCTGGACAGGTTCCAAGTGCCCACCACTGAGGTCAACGCCTGGTTGGTGCACAGAGATCCCGAGGGCTCCGTGTCTGGGAGCCAACCCAGCGCTGGGATTGCCCTGGAGAATGGGAACGGGCTGCAGGATGGGAACAGTCCTGACAACGGGGTGAGGGAGAGCGGAGCTGAGCAAGGATTTGGGGAAGAATTGGAAGATTTGGGAGCGGTGGCTGCGCCGGTGAATGGAGACCTGACCAAAGAGGTAGGCAAGGACTTTCTTTTGTCTGTGCTGGGGGGAAAGGGACCCTTGGGGTGGGAAAGGGACCCTTTGGGTGGGAAAGGAATCCTTGGGGTTGGAATGGAACCCTTGGGAAGAGGCAGAAAGGGGCCCTTGTAGGTGGAAAGCAGCCCTTGGGGGCCAGAAAGGGACCCTTGGGGTTGGAAAGGAGCCCTTAGGGGCCAGAAAGGGACACTTGGGTCTTTGGACCTGCCCGTGATCGGCACCTTTGACTGGTGAAAAAGGCTCCGTGAAGAAGCTTCTCAAGGCAGAAGGAAGGAAGAAAGAGCAGCCGGAGGGAGCAGATCCCGTGGTGGAGCGTTGGGAATTGGGGGGGGAGAGAGAGGAAGTTGCTGCATGTGGAGTTTTGGGACAGTAAGTCACATGGATTTTTATGTAGCTGCATGGTCTGTGTTCTCAAACAGTTGGGAAGAAGAGGAAAGGGCAAGAGAGGCTTCTGGGGAGGGTTTGTTTCTTCTCGAGATTTAAATCTTTAATTACACTCTGCTGGCCGGCCGGGGAGCTCCAGAATTTGAGACCAAAAAAAAAAACAACAACAAAGGCATCCTGAACCCAAGTCTTGAAGGCCCTTTAAACTTTTATCCTGTTCTTTTAGCCATAACTTGGACGCCGGAGTCGTTAGTTGGAAAGTGGGGCAGAGGAAGAGCCAAACCAAACCAACCTGTTGTGTGGAGAATTCACCCGACGCTGGTGGTGTTGGCGTTTTGTTTTTCATTCTCAAACCCTTCCACCTGTTTCTCTCCTCCACCAGAAATGCTTTCTCTGAAGAAATACTTCACTGAAGGCCTCATCCAGTTCACCATCCTGCTCAGCTTGATCGGGGTTCGCGTGGACGTGGACACTTACCTGAACTCACAGCTCCCCCCTCTCCGGGAGATCATCCTTGGCCAGAGCTCTGCTTACACCCAGACCCAGTTTCACAACCTGAGGAACACCTTGGATGGATATGGCATCCACCCAAAAAGTGTAGACCTGGACTATTACTTCACTGCCCGGAGGCTGCTCAACCAGGTGAGGGCCCTGGACAGGTTCCAAGTGCCCACCACTGAGGTCAACGCCTGGTTGGTGCACAGAGATCCCGAGGGCTCCGTGTCTGGGAGCCAACCCAGCGCTGGGATTGCCCTGGAGAATGGGAACGGGCTGCAGGATGGGAACAGTCCTGACAACGGGGTGAGGGAGAGCGGAGCTGAGCAAGGATTTGGGGAAGAATTGGAAGAGTTGGGAGCGGTGGCTGCGCCGGTGAATGGAGACCTGACCAAAGAGGTAGGCAAGGACTTTCTTTTGTCTGTGCTGGGGGGAAAGGGACCCTTTGGGTGGGAAAGGAATCCTTGGGGTTGGAATGGAACCCTTGGGAAGAGGCAGAAAGGGGCCCTTGTAGGTGGAAAGCAGCCCTTGGGGGCCAGAAAGGGACCCTTGGGGTTGGAAAGGAGCCCTTAGGGGCCAGAAAGGGACACTTGGAGGGGGTCTTGCCCATCCAAGGGAGCTGTAATCTGTCAGTTGTATGTTGGGAAAAGCTGGTTTTCCCCTGGGAATGATGTAACACTAACTTAACGTTGACTGAGATGGTCCAGGGATCCACGTGGGGTGGTTTGTTGTGGTGGTTTTTTTGATTCCTCTTTTGGTTTGTTTTTTTTTATCCTTGGTCTGAAAGTAATAATGAAAGGATGGGGGTGGGTGGGTGAGGAGGGGAAGGGTCAGGGGTCAGCGTTTCAACCTGCACATGGAGCTTTTGTGTTGTGAAATCGAGGAGAGGAGGAGGCTGGGAAATCAACAGGGGCGTTGGGTAACAGCCTGATCCCAGGTGCCGGGCGGGTGGTTGGGTTACTTGGCCCTGGAGTTGATCCAGTGCTGATCTTCACAGCTTTGGTTTTCACCACGGAGGGGCAGGGAGAGGTGAACTGGAAAGCAGTTCATGTTTGTGTTTGGGTGGGTTTCTTTTTTTTTTGGTTTTTATTTGGTGTCTGAGCACAAACCTTTCCCAGGCTGTGATGCAATTGTCCTGGTCCCCACCAGCTCTGTTTCCTTCTTGGCACTGCTGGGTCACAGCATGTTCTGCGTCTCCCTGTGCTTGGGGGGGGGGGTTGTCAGGGCTGATTTACAGCCTCGGGTCCTTCCAATGTCCCTCCTGCTTCTTCTCAGTTGTGTCTGGAATGAGTTGCTGAGGTGTTTGGGAAGAGCTGGATTGGGCCACCCCTGTCCCCTGCAGGCAGGGGTGGGCAGCAGCTCTGCAGGCAGCTGTTGGAAATGCCAGAGGCTTTTGTCATGTGGCTCTGGTGGGCAGGGAAAAGGGTGAGGGATGTGGTGGGAAGGCCCTGTGTGCTGGGGAGACAAAGGTGAGGATTGTTTTGGGTCTGGGAATTGAGGGATGAGCTGCTGCAGGAAACGTTGGATGGTGCTGGTGGGCAGAGTGGGATCCTGCTGGGATCTCTGGAGGTGATTGGGGTGAAAACCCCACTCTGGGATCAACCAGCAGCCTGGGAGGTGTCAAGGGCAGGAGCTGTGGTCACAAGGCTGCAGGACACAGACATTCAGCTGCTTCCCTCAGGATGGAGAGGGGTAATTCCCTGTCTTGGGAACAGGGAAGAGTTGGATGAAACGCCTTGGACAAGGTCACACCCGATGGGCACGTCCTTGCCTCAGGGTCTGAAGTGCCACGTCGGGAAAGCAGGCTGGGATTTTAGGGAGAAATCCCACAGATGAGAGTGGCAGGAGGCCGAGAGTGCCCCTGCTTTCCAGAGGCCTGTTTATTCCTGTCTTAAAACCCACCCACCCCCGCATCCAGCCCGTCCTGCCACCTCCAGAGGCTGCAGCCCCGATCCCACC
>NW_009952454.1:551039-551855 GCF_000747805.2 Chaetura pelagica | reverse complement strand
GCCCTCCCCCCCCCAGGGGACAGGGGGATTTGGGGGGGGGTCCCCCACACTCTCTCCTACCCCCCAGCCCCTCAACGTGACAACTCATTTCAAACCATTTCCCCTCCCCCAGTGGATTAATTAATATTATTTAATTGAATCATCATTTTTTTCGGAGTGGGGGGGTGGGTGAGAAAGACTTGTCTTTATCTTGCCCCCCCAATCAAGGCCGAGCAGCAACAACCACCCAGTTTAATTTTCCCAACTGGGAATATTGGGGTGAGGGCTCTGGAAGGCACCTGCAGGTTCGTGCCCCCCTCGCTGGGTACCCCCCTCATTGGGTACCCCCCTCACTGGGTACCCCCAATGCCAATCTGCAGAGATCTGTTTTTTTGGGGCCGGGATTTCCATTTTTCCATGACTTTTGTGTTGTGTTTGTTGGTTTTTTTTCCTGGCAGTTCAAACCTTGGCCTCTCCCTCTGGGCCCCAAGGCGACCTTGCTGAGGGAATGGGGCTGGGATGGGTGAATTTTTTTTTTTTTAAGGTGCTGGGGAAAATCAGCCAAAAAAAAATTAGGGAATTTGGGGTTTTTTGGGGGGGTGTTTGTGTTGGGTTTTTTTATTTAAATCATCCCAGGGGGATGCCTGCTCCTCCTCCTGCCCAAGCTGGGCTGAATCCCGAGGAGATTCCTCTGCAGCATTGGGGGTGGGGAAGGCGGGAGGTTTCCAACAAGAAAAAATCCTCCCATCGGGACGTGTGATGAGTTGTTGGTGCTCAGCCCTGGGGGGTGGGGGGGACACACAGGACACCCCCCCTTCCCCAGCCCCGGGTTGGAGG
>NW_009952454.1:549131-549385 GCF_000747805.2 Chaetura pelagica | reverse complement strand
GGTGGTCCGGGTGGATGGAGGGATTGAGCACTGGGAAGGCTGTTGGTGGGGAGGGCAAGGGAAGGTGTCACCCTGGGCAGGGAGGACAGGGCGGCTGGTTCCTGCTGCGCGGGCAGGCGCAGAGTCCCCTCCAGCCTGGGGCAGAGAGTCCTTGTGCTGGGCTGGGGAGCGGAGGCAGCACATCCCCTTCCCCTGTTCCCTTCCCCTGTTCCCTTCCCCTGTTCCCTTCCCCTGCTGCGCCCGGGGGCTGCTCT
>NW_009952454.1:544825-548736 GCF_000747805.2 Chaetura pelagica | reverse complement strand
GGGGGGGAGTGGTGTGTGGAAGGGGTGGGGGTGGTCACAATTAATTACAAGTCTTCTGGCTTTGCTTCTAATTGAGTTGATAGTGAACTGTGGAGGAATAACTGCAACCAGTTTGCTTTGAGCAAAGGAGAAGCCATCGCCCGCCCGGCCTGGAAGGGCGTTGGGGATTGTTGGTCCCTGCTCAGCCAGGGACTGACTCTGCCTCACGTGGTCAGTTTCCAGCTGCGGATGTCTCCACCCTGAGCCAAGCTGTGCCCAGCGAGAGCAGGGCCACCCCTGGCCAGCCCAGCCTGCTCTCTCCTCTCCTCCCCGAGACCGAGTCGCCCTTCGATCTGGAGCAGCAGTGGCAGGACCTCATGTCCATCATGGAAATGCAGGTGAGCTCCAGGAGGGGCTGGGGAAGGTGTTTGTCCGTCGCTGTTCCCTTGGATCACGAGGTGCCGTGGTTGTCCCAGCCTTCTGTTCTTGGGCAGCAGGGGTGTTGGTTTTTGCCCAGTTGCTGCTTCTGTCTTAACCCTCCTGCAGCCAGTGAGCTCCTTCCGTGGGATCTGGAAGGCCTGTCCTCCCTGGTTTTGGCCAGGAGCAAGGTCAGGGCTCATTCACCCAGCTGTTCCCCGTCTCTTCCAGGCCATGGAAGTGAACAACACGACTGCAGAAACCCTGTACAACAGCACGAGCAGGGACCTGCTGACCTCCAACTACAGCCTGGCTCCCAGCACCCCCATCAATCAGAACGTCAGCCTGCATCAGGCCTCGCTGGGGAGCTGCTCCCAGGACTTCCCCCTCTTCAGCTCTGACATCGAAAGCCCTTCCATGGCCAGCAGCTCAGCTCTGCTCCAGCTGACGCCGGACAACTCCACCGGCCTCAACACCACCTTTGGCTCCACCAACTTGAGTGGCATCTTCTTCCCTCCGCAGCTGAACAGCACAGTGAACGAGACAGCAGGCCCCGAGCTGCCAGACCCGCTGGGCGGGCTGCTGGACGAGGCCATGCTGGATGAGATCAGCTTGATGGACTTGGCCATCGAAGAAGGTTTCAACCCGGTGCAGGCCTCGCAGCTGGAAGAGGAGTTTGATTCCGACTCAGGTCTTTCTCTGGATTCTGGCCACAGTCCTGCTTCTCTCAGCAGCTCAGAAGCCTCCTCCTCTTCCTCCTCATCCTCCTCGTCCTCTTCCTCCTCCTCGTTTTCTGAGGAAGGAGCTGTGGGCTACAGCTCAGACTCGGAAAACGTGGACTTTGAGGAAGCAGAAGGGGCAGTTGGCTACCAGCCCGAGTACAGCAAGTTCTGCCGCATGAGCTACCAGGACCCCTCACAGCTCCACTACCTGCCTTACCTGGAGCACGTCGGCCACAACCACACCTACAACATGGCCCCGGGAGCCCTGGATCCCGAGGAGCCCAAACTTCCCAGCGCGGGGAAAAAGAGCAGCAAGGAGAAACCGTCGGAATTCCTGGATAAACAGATGAGCCGGGACGAGCATCGAGCCAGGGCCATGAAAATCCCTTTCACCAACGACAAGATCATCAACCTGCCCGTGGAGGAGTTCAACGAGCTCCTCTCCAAGTACCAGCTCAGCGAGGCTCAGCTCAGCCTGATCCGAGACATCCGGAGAAGAGGGAAGAACAAGATGGCTGCCCAGAACTGCCGCAAGAGGAAACTGGACACCATCCTCAACCTGGAACGGGACGTGGAGGATCTCCAACGGGACAAGTCCAAACTGCTCAGGGAGAAAGTGGAATTCCTCAAATCCATCCGCCAGATGAAACAGAAAGTGCAGAACCTTTACCAAGAGGTGTTTGGGCGCCTGCGGGATGAGAATGGGCAGCCCTACCCCCCCAGCCAGTACGCCCTGCAATACGGGAGCGACGGGAGCGTCCTCTTGATACCCCGGGCTGTGGCCGATCAGCAGGCCCGGAGGCAGGAGAGGAAACAGAAGGATCGGAGGAAGTGAAGGGATGGAGAAGGTGGGAGGAGCTGGGACACTCCCTCAAAGTGAGAACTGGAGAAAGGGCAGAGCCGGGAAGTACTTTTCAGAGGAACTTTTCATGCCTTCTTATCCGTATCTTCTCAAAAAACAAACAAACAAAAAAGAACAGAACAAAACAAACACACAAAAAAGAGAAACGACCACCACGAAACTAAAACAAAACTGCTGCCGGTCAGTGTGTGTGTGTGGGAGAGATGGGGGGGCTCCCCGCGGGGGAGGGGGTGGGAGGAGCCCACCCTGCCCAGCCCAGCCCGGCACTTCCCACCGCCTGGAATCCTCGGGAGAGCAGGAAAGGAGCTGGTGTCGCTGGGGGTGAGATGGGCAGAGGTGGAAAAACAAAAACTACTGTTAGGAACTGGCTTTAAATATAAGAGAAAAAAAAAAAAAGAGGTTTAAGCAAATGAACTTAAAAACAAGTTATAGGAGAGACATTTTTCTGAACTTCCAAAGTTCTGTGATTTCAGGTAGTTGGTTTATTTTATTTTTTTCCCTTTCTATTATTTTTTGTTGTTGTATCGTTTTTGTTTTGTTGGTTGTTTTTTTTTTTTTCCCTTTTCCTGCCCCAGTTTTGCCATCGGTGTGTGTGTGTGTGTGTGATTCCATCTGACTTAATTCCAGATTAACCACCATCCCTTCCTAGATCAGCCCAGTGCACACGTGGAAAACACAAGTGGTGCGACTCCCATTAACCCTTTCCAGGCTCCAGGAAGCTCAGAGGCAGAACCAGGAGAAAAAAAACTGTACGTCTGGAAGAGGCTGTGACACCTCAGGGTGGGGGGGAAGGGGAGGGCATGTAGGTGGTATTTTTGGGGTGGGGAGGGGGTGTGTGTGTGGAACTGGAGAGGGTGAAGAGAGCCCAGGGTTCATGCAAAGTGTTTTCCCCCCCCCCCAATCCCCTCCTCTCCCACCACCACACTCGGATGTCCCTGCCGTGCTGGGACGTGGGCACACCCAGCAGCCTGCATGGAAATGCCATTTCTCCCCCAAAAAATCTGCTCGTGGAGGGGCTGGTTTGGACCCCACACCCCTCAGGTCTTCATACAGCACAAGAGGAGCAGGGAAGTTGTGTGGGGGGGAGCTGGTCACCTATAACTGGTAGGATTCCTGTTCCTTATCCACGCTTGGGATGATTTTTTGAGGGCTTCAGCCCCTGGTTTGTTTGTTTGTTTGTGTTGTTGGGGTTTGTTGTTTTATTTCCCCCCCCCCATAGGGTCTAGAGTGCTTGTGTGGAGTAAAAACAAAAAAAAAGGGAGAAGCCCAAAAATGTTCAAAGCTGCTAAATGTTCTCTTTGCCATAAAAGATTCCGTGTAACCGTGTGATCACATTATAGGATTCTCTTCTGTCCCCAGGTGTTGGTCTGACTTCCTTTGTTTTCAGGAGGGGGGTGGGGGTAGTGCCTTGATCACTGTCTGGTCTCCACCACGGAGACCATCCTAGAAGCTGTATTTACAATATAGCACAGCTGGGAGTGTAACTGACTTTACCAGCAACTGAAAACAAAACAAAACAAAACAAAAAAAACAAAAAAAAATTGAAAAAAAAAGCTTAAAAAAAAGAAAAGAACAAAAAAAAAAGTCACAGTCCTGTGCATGTGATACAGGGAGAGAGAGGGTGGAGGGAAGATTGGGGGGGTTGGTGACTCAAGGGATGGAAAGCCCAGGAGGGAGACCTGGAGAGGGATAATGTCCAGCTGTGGGAATGGTTTTTCTTTTCCAGGCTCTGGGAAAAGCAGTTGGATCTTGGGGCATTCGGGGCCTTTGCTGGGGGCCTGAGTGGCATGAGATGCTGGAGGGGCTGAGACCCCCATGGGCACCCCCAGCCCTGGCTCCTGAGGGTGGAGGCTGCACTTAGAGATGAGTTGAAGCACAAGTGGTGGAGATGGTGGGGGTGGGGGAGGTGGGAAGGGAGCCCGTGTATGTTT
>NW_009952454.1:535024-540027 GCF_000747805.2 Chaetura pelagica | reverse complement strand
ACAAAACAAAACAAAAAAAACAAAAAAAAATTGAAAAAAAAAGCTTAAAAAAAAGAAAAGAACAAAAAAAAAAGTCACAGTCCTGTGCATGTGATACAGGGAGAGAGAGGGTGGAGGGAAGATTGGGGGGGTTGGTGACTCAAGGGATGGAAAGCCCAGGAGGGAGACCTGGAGAGGGATAATGTCCAGCTGTGGGAATGGTTTTTCTTTTCCAGGCTCTGGGAAAAGCAGTTGGATCTTGGGGCATTCGGGGCCTTTGCTGGGGGCCTGAGTGGCATGAGATGCTGGAGGGGCTGAGACCCCCATGGGCACCCCCAGCCCTGGCTCCTGAGGGTGGAGGCTGCACTTAGAGATGAGTTGAAGCACAAGTGGTGGAGATGGTGGGGGTGGGGGAGGTGGGAAGGGAGCCCTGCGTGTATGTTTTAAATTATTATTTTTTTTTCCTCTTAGAAACTTTTACTTTTAATGCTCTGTGACCTGTCAGGGAAAGAAGAGAGATTGTGTGAGCACAGGACAAAAATAAAACGGCTTATTCACTGTACCAGCCTCTGGTTCCTGCATTATTTCTTTTTATTTTTTTAAATTATTATTATTTTTCTGAATGATTAAGCACAATAGGGAAATGAAGCAGCCTCTTCTTGGGGGGCCTCCTCACCCCTGGCAGCTCCTGGCTCTTCTCTGGCTCTGCCAAGTTGGGAGCAGGTTGGATTTACCCCCCAGGAATGGAGGTGTTGTCATCCCAGCCTGCAGGTAACAGCCTCAGAGGGGAGGGACATGAAAAGGCTCCTGGTTTGTGGGGAAACCATCAGCTCTGCCTCAGCTGCTTTGGTTTCCTTTACTTCACAACAGGACCTGCTTCAAGGGAGCTGAGGAAAAAAAATGTGCTGGGTGAAGCTGCACCAAGGGCTGGGTCCCTCAGCCAAAACCACCACAGCTCAAAGGGACAGGGGGGGTCATGGGTTGGAGCTGCCTCAGCACAGCCCGACCCCCTCCTCTGCTCCAGCTTCCCCTCCTCAGCTCCCAGTCCCCTTCCTCTGCTCCCAGTCCCCCTCCTCAGCTCCCGCACCCACCCACACTGTCCTGCTCCCCTGCCAGGCAGCAAATGGCACCAGCTCATCCCCAACCCTCCCTGCCCACAGGCCCCACCTTCCCCACAGGTTTCAGCTGGTGACTGAGCCAAAGTTTATTCAATCCCAGTGTATTTATATCAGGCTCTGCAGGCTCCTGCCCCAGGCCCCTCCCTGCTCAGCCTGAGCCTTTCCATGCCTGGAGGAATAAATGTTTGGAGCACCTGGAGCTGCCAGGGGGGCACTGCAGACCCTGGGGCTCAGCTTCTTGGCTCTTGGGCAGGGCTGGTTGGCAACCTTGGCTTTCCAGCCTGTGAAGGGGCCTCCAGCCCAGCTGGGAGAGGATTTTTTACAAGAGGGTGTAGTGAGGGGATGAGGGGTAATGGTGTTAAACTGGAAGAGGGAGACAGAGGTTGGACATTGGGAAGGAATTCTTCACCATGAGGGTCCCAGGTTGCCCAGGGAAGCTGTGGCTGCCCCATCCCTGGCAGTGTTGAAGGGCAGGTTGGATGGGGCTTGGAGCAGCCTGGGCTGGTGGGAGGTGTCCCTGCCCATGCAGGGGGGTTGGATCTGGATGATCTTCAAGTTCCCTTCCAACCCAAACCATTCCATGACTCTGTGATTTCCTGGGCAAGGGCTCAGCAGAGCTGGAGCTGCATCCAGGGCAGGCCCTGACTTTGCTGCTCTTTTGTGTGAGGGATTGAGCTGCTGGGGCACAGGCAGACACGGGGAGCAGGGCAGGCTGCTCTCAAGCCAGGCTGCTGCCAAACACCCCTGAGCTGGGCCCTGCAGGAGCCACCAGGAACAGCCTGGATGAACCAGCCAGAGATGGAAAACCCACTCCTGGGAACTGCAGATGCACCAGTAAGAGGCTGGTGCTGGTGCTGAGGCCCTGCACTTCAAAGCAGCATTTCTGGATGTTTTCCTCCTGGCTCAGCACCACATCCCTCATCTCTGCATAGTATTTATTTTTTTTTTAGTGATAGATGCCTTTTTTTTTTTTTTAGACACTTTAATACCCAGCAGCCCTGGCCACCTCCCTTGGCCAGACACACCCAGAAGAGCCAGCAGGAAACACCCTGCCAGCCCTGCTCTGCTCCCAGCCCACCTCCCACCAGGATTCCCATGGGGCAAATGTCATTTTTTCCTGGGGATTAAACCTCTCCTTTATGGGACTGGAAGAATTCACCTCGTCCTGCTGCCAGAGCTGAGCCCAGGCCAGCTCCACGCATGGCAACAGCTCAGCCAAGGGGAACACAGAGCACAAAAATACTCACTCTGAGGTGCTTCCCTCTCTCTCCTCCTGGGCTGCAGGGTATTTATTTCAGAGATTCCTTCAGGGGCTGTTTTAGAAGGGAACACCAGCTCACAAGAAAACTAACCCTGCAAGGATTTTTTCCCCTGCCCTGGTGATGCTGTGAGGAGGTGACAGCCATTTTTTTTGGGGGGGGTCACTGCCTGGAGAAGGGAAGTGGGGCCCACAGAGCTCAGATGCAGAAGGGGAGGATCCACCACAAGCTCCAGTCTCCCTTCACTGTCTCTTCCCTGCAGAACTGGGACCTTCTACATCACATCTCCACTCCTGTGACCAGACACATCCTTGTCCATGAACAAACACCCCAGCAAACCCTCACCTCCCCCCGCAGCTCCCTGCGGGGAGGCAGCAAAGCCCTGTTCCCCAGCCCCCCTGCAGGGCTTCAGAGCTGAAAAACGAGCCTGACAAAAACCCCATTCCCTCTGGCTCCCTGCCCAGCCCAGCCCAGCCCACACGGAGCAGCCGGGCACCAGCGTTTTGTGGGTTATGGAGGAGGATGCAGACAGGAGCTCCAGCAGCTCCTCACCCCCCCAGCCCCTCTGTGCCTGCTGGGCTGGGTGCCAGCCCTTCCTTAGGTGAAGCCCAGCTCTTCCTTTTTCCCAAGCAGGAAGCACTCAGCCACCAGCAGGGCCTCCTCCTTCTCATCTCAGCCAGAGCAGCTGCTCAGCAGCTCTTTGAACCCCTGACCAACCACTGCCCCAGCCCTCAGCACTCACTGCCCAGGACAGACCCTGGTTTTCTGCCAGGGGGGAGGACACAGGAGCTGCCTCTGCCCTTCCCTGCCCTGCTCCTGGCAGCCCAGGGCAGCAGGGAGCCCAGGGAAGCCCAACTCACCATCACATCTCCCTTGAGGTGCCACAAACCAGAGCCAGGAGGGACCCCAGGAGCTGGTGCTCACACAGGAGACCCACATCCTCAGCTCCAAACCCACCCCAGGATGGAGCAACAGTTTCCCAGCTCCCTGCTGCCACCCGTTCCCTGCAGCCACCCCAGGGAACCACAGCCTCTCCTACCTTCAATTAAGTGGACGTTACCCTTTCCATCTCTAGAGATTAACAAAGCTTTAATTGCTGCTTCTGCTGGGGCAGGGCAGAGGTTTCACCCTCCTGCCGGGTACAGGCTGTTCTGTGGCCAATAACCTGGATTTCAAGTGGCTTGGCAGCTCCAGAGCCCCTGCTCAGCCCTCAACACCTTCCAAAACCTCCCTGCTCCATCCTGGGCCCTGCAAACACCAGAAACCTCTGAGCCAGGACCACAGTCCTCCTCCCAGGATCACAGTCCTCCTCCCAGGACCACCTCAGCCCACTCCAACATCCAGACAAGTCCATGGAGCATCACCTTGGACAGGTCTGCTCTTCTCCATCCAGGTGGGACTGGATGATCTTACAGGTCCTTCTCAACCACTCCCTAATTCCAAGCACAGGAGCTTGGGGCCTTCAGCAATCCATCCCAAGAATAAAACCAGGCCATCTCCACCTTTAAACTGGATGATCTAGATCATCTTTAAGGTCCCTTCCAACTTCAGCCACTCTGATTCTATCATCTTCAGCCAAACAGTCACCAAGAACAACTGCCAGAGCTTTCAACACCTGCCAAGTGACAAAGTCTACTCAAGGTGCAGGTGGGAACTGAAGGTCACTTACCCCAGCTCCAGATCCTGGCCAGGAACACTCACAGTGGGCTCAGCTGAGCTCCTGGATCACAGCTACTCCTCTTGTTGAGCCTCCACTCTAGACACTAACCTCTAGGAGACTCTTCTTCTCCAGCTGGAAACCAACAAGACACCAGAACCTGCTGTCAGCTGCTCCAAAGCTCCTGTTGCTGTTGCCACCCCAGGGGACTGTGACAGAGCCCACCTGGCTCAGGAGGAACCAGAACTGCAGGAGAACCTCCCTCTGAGACCTGCTCTACAACTCAAATCAAGGAGCTGGAGGAAGGAGCAAAGCAGAGAAAAGGGGAGAAAAACAAAAAAAAAGAAGAAAAAAGAATAAAAAAATCAGGATTATAAATCTAAAATTTTATTGAGACAAAAAACTGACAGGGCTTGGTATGAAGTTAAAATCCAAACACGTACTTTACATTTAAACAACGTTTTTCACAGAAACCTAAACACATGCTTTTTTCTTCTTTTTCTTTTCTTTTTTAAAAAAAAGGTTTGTACAATGCAAGTCTAGATACATATCACCCTAACCAGGAGGTGCCAGGAGTCTGGTGGGGCTCAGGAATCCAGACATTAAATAGTTCAGTATTTGTAATAAATCTGATTTAAAAAAAAAACAACAACAACAAACAGAAAAAAACAAACAAACAAACAAACCCAACAAACCAACACAACAAAACAACTCAAGGAGATCTGGGGTCATTCATCTGGCTCCAGCACCAAGGTCTGGCTTCCTATAAACAATAGTTTGTTATGGGAGAATATGGAATTAATTATTATTTTTTTATATATATTTTTCAGTTGGTTTTTTTTTTTGTTCCTTGTGCTGCTGTTGATTTCCTCTCCCTCCCACAAGGAAAGGGCTCCTGATGCTGCCTGGCTGGACAGTCATAAATGAAGGTGAGAAAAAGCAAGAAGTAGTCAGAAGTCTCTCTCTTCTCCCCCCCCCTTCCCCGTCCCT
>NW_009952454.1:534428-534655 GCF_000747805.2 Chaetura pelagica | reverse complement strand
AGACATCAGTAAATAGCAAAAGAAAACAAAACCAAAAACCAAACCAAAAGAAACCTACACACATGCTACGCCGTAAAAATGCAAAGTTAACACTACTGGGAAGAAGGCTGTGGGTTGCTGAGATGGTCTTTGAAGAACAAGCAGTATCCATCTGCACTCCCTCTCCCCAGCCCACCCCTCCCCACTGATAGTCCTTCATGGAAGGGGCTTTGTTTCCTTCTCCCCCC
>NW_009952454.1:526899-534356 GCF_000747805.2 Chaetura pelagica | reverse complement strand
CCCACCCCTCCCTCCTGCCCCCAAGCTGCAAAATGGAGCTTTGAAACACCCTAATTCCTCTCCCAGCCTCCTTGGTTTCCTCTTGCTTTCCCTCCCCCCCCCCTTCCCCAAACAAATTGAGCTGGGCTGGTTTGAATCTGGACACAGCATGAAGCTGCAGAAAAGCAGTTGAGCAGCTGCAGGGCACAGAAACCATACTGGTCTCTTCAAAGGGCATCTTCTCCAGCCATCTCTACGCTCCCAGCCCAGCAGAGCTGCTGTTCTCTTGCTCAAACCCACAGTTCAGATCTTTTTATACAAAGGCTGGCCAGAGTGGGTGCCAAGGGGGGGTTTAGTTCTTGTCCTCTTTCTTGTCATCATCCTCTGAGGGGTAGGAATGCCATGTCAACCTCTCCTCATAGAACGAGATGACCACCTGGGGGCACTTGATGTTGGCTTCCTTGGCAGGGACCAGGTCGGCCTCGTCCGAGTTCTTCCTACAGGCCAGAGCAGAGGAGCAAGTCAGGGAGGTGCAAGAGGGGAGGGGAAAGAAGTGGAGACCAGAGAACAAAAAAAGTATTGAGAAGCAGCAGGTCAATGGAGTCCCTGAGCTGCTTGAGGGATCCAAGAGACCCCTTCCCAATGGCTCTGGAGCAGGGAGAAGCAGCCCTGTGAGCCCAGGAAAAATCCAGGTGTGAGTTCAGCTCTGGGCTCGTTGGGGAGGGGGAGAGAAGCTGAGGGTGCAGCCCTGGCCCCAGCCCCTCTGTGTGCTCCTGGGATGGTGGCAGAAGCCAGCAGCTCCCACAGCTCCACTGGGCTGGTCTGGCTCCCAGCTGTGCCAGCAACAAGCCCTGGGTCACTGCAGCTGAAGGGGACAGGGCTCTCCTCTGGAAGCTGCAGGTCATGCCACTGCCCCTCTCTCTCCCCAGGCTCACAAGGGGGTTGGAAGGGACCTCTGGAGATCATCTGGTTCAACCCCCCAGCTAGAGCAGGACCTCCTAAAGCAGATCCCACAGGGACACATCCAAAAGGGTTTGGAATGTCTCCAGGGTTGGAGCCTCCACAGCCTCCCTGGGCAGCCTGTCCCAGAGCTCTGTACCCTCAGAGTATTTTCTCACATCCAGGTTAAAACCTCCTGTGCTCCAGTTTGTGCCCATTGCCCCTTGTCCTGTCCCTGGACACCCCTGAGCAGAGTCTGGCCCATCCTCCTGACACCCCCTGGAGATATTGACCAGCATTGATCAGATCCCCCCTCAGCTCCTTTTCTCGAGGCTGAACAGCCCCAGCTCTCCCAGCCTTTCTTCACAGGGCAGATGCTCCAGTCCCCTCACCATCTTGGTGGCCCTGGTGCCTGCTTGCAGGGGGGACATCTTAAGAGCCACACCATCCCAAGGGCCCTACCTGCTGGTTTCACATCCACGTTAGCCTCGGCGCAGAGGGTCCCCTCAGGCAGCAGCGCCATCGCCAAGAGATTTCATGCCAGGTAGCAGGGACTCCCCGGGAGCAGGTCCTTCCCTCTCTGGCACAGAATAAGTGAAGAAGTGACAGACACAAAGACACACTCACCACTTCATCAGGAACATCAGCTCCCCGCTGGAGTCCGTGGCTCCGATGATCCGCTCTGGCTCGAAGCCCCGGGCGAAGCCGCGCGGCTTCTCCGACTGGGGAGGGAAAAGGAAAAAAAGCCAAGTTCCCACTTGTGGCACAGCAGGGTGACATGTCACAGCCCCGTGCCTGCTCCCCAGGACATGGCAGGGGCTGCCCCGTGGATCAGATGCTCGGGCTGGAACCGCCGAGGCCAGCGGGGGCTGTGATGGGCACTCAGGTGCGGAGCCACCATGCTGAGGACCCAGGGTAGCACAGCAGAGCAGCATGAACGCAGAGGAGTTGATCCCCAAGGCCCTGCTGGTCAAACTCTGGTGCTGGCCAAGATTCAGCAGCTCCTGGGGTGGAAACCAGGCTGCAGAGCCTTCTACTGGCCCTTCTCCCAAGCAGCTACAAGCACCCTGAGCACAAGACTCTCTGCTCCACCTCATTCCCCCTCTTCAAGTGAGGGAACCCAACCCTTGCCTCCTGTTTCACCCCTTGTGTGGATCTTCAGGAGCTGGGGTTCTATACCCTTTTGGTTGAAGAACTGGCCTTTCAATTTAGTGCCAGAGCTGGCTCTGGACTGATGAAACCTGGCTCAGACAACAGCTCCTGTCTCCTTCCAAAAGCTACAGCTTTTCAAAATCCCTTCAACCATGTGCAATACTTTCCCCTTCATGAAGGAGAACACGAAGTTGTGAAGCTTGGCTGCTCTAGCTCCTAGACACTGTGCCAAGAGCAGGGAGGTGAGCCCAGAAACCCCACCCTGCCTCACCTCCTCCTTCTTCTTCTTTGGTTTGCTCTCCTCCCCTTTATCCTCCGTGTCAGACTCCGCTTTGCGTTTGCTGCCCTCGGACTTCTCACTCTCATGGGCGGTTTTCTGGGACTGCAGGAACTCTGCAATGAGGTCTGGGCAGTCGAGGTTCTCCTCTGGCTCCCAGGTGTTATCTTCACTGCAAAGAGACAACACTGGAGTTTTATACACAGGCAGCTCAAAGCAGCTTTTCCTGCCTGGAAAAGTCCTGGACGCTGGGTCCACGCGGAGGTGCCGATGGAAGCAGCAGAGCCAGCAAACAGGACCCTGCCCTGATCCAGGCAGGGATCACAGAAGGTTTGGGGTTGGAAGGGACCTCTGGACATCATCTAGATCCCCTACAGCAGATCCCAGAGGGACACATCCAGGTGGGTTTGGAATGTCTGCAGGGATGGAGCCTCCACCACCTCCCTGGGCAGCCTGTCCCAGGGCTTTGTACCCTCAGAGTATTTTCTCATTTTCAGGTTCAACCTCCTGTGCTCCAGTTCGTCCCCATTGCCCCTTGTCCTGTCACTGGCCACCACAGCACAGTCTGGGCCATCCTCCCGACAGGGCAGGGCAGTTATTTTCCCTTCCCAGCAGAGAAATGCCATTTATTTTATCCAGCTGCTCATTTCACACCAGGCTTAAGGGGGAAGGAAGGAGGGAATCCCCACCAGGGCTCTGTTTGTGAGGCAGAAGTGGGATCTCCTCACCCAGGCTGTGCTCTGGTCACCCTGCTCAGAGCTGGAGGCACCTGGGTGGCTACTCTGACCAGGATGGCTGCCCTTGGCCTGGTGGCTCCATCTTACAGACAAATGGAGGCACAGGGAGCCTAAGCCTGGGTGCTTTGGGAACCAAGGGCAGAGGAGGCACTTACTCAGAGAAGCCTTTCCACTTCAGCAGATATTCCACTTTGCCCTTCACCACTCGTCGATCCAGCACCTTCTCCACCACATACTCCTCCTCCTCTTCCTCTAAGACTTCTTCTACTTTCTTCTTGTTCTGTTTTTTTCCCATTGTGCTGGCCAGTTTTTCAGCTTGCGGGCGACGCTGCTGAAGGAGGAGAGAGAACCAGAGGTTTGTGTCAAGGTCAGGGTTTGCCTTTGCCAGGCAGCAGAGGCCAAGCAGAGCCCAGGAATTCTGCCTGGGAAGAAAACAGGCACGTACAAAGTAGGGAACACACAACGAGATGGGCCAGGGTGGGTCCTGCCAGCTGAACAGGCAAGGAGGGATCTCCAGCAGGAGCTGCTGCATTTACATGAAGCCTTTTTGACACAAAGCTTTGGCTTTTTTGTCTCCCCAGCACCTTGTTTCACCAATTCCACCCCCTCCTTTGCCCCTGCTCTCAGCACACCACATCTTGACCTTGCTGCTCCCATGTGCCAAGCACCAACCTCCTGCAATGAAGCAGCATCAGCTGCTCCACACCTTGTCCTTCCTCTGCCACGTCCCCCCTTAACTGTTCTCTCCCCTTTCCTCCCCTCCCTGACCTGCCCCTCAGCTCAGCTGGACCCTGCTGTGTGCTGCAGAGCAGGGACACAGCACCACTGATATTAACTACCAATTAATAAACAGTTAATACACATCATTCTAGTCACAGCCCCTGATACCAAGCTCCTCACATTCATGCCTTTGCTGGGTCATGGATGTGCACTCTGGGATATTTCTCCAACTCACCAACCCAGGATATTTCTTTCCCCCTTTACCTTCTGGAGATGTTTAGTCAGTGAAAAATTCCTGCCTGTGTATCCAGGACTTACTGGGAAGTGGCAGAAGTGCCACCAAGCCCAGACATGGCTCAAGGCTACCCCCATGAATGCCAGGGACAGGGTGGCCCTGGGCACAGCTCCCTGCTTCCCACTGGCACAGGAGGGAACAGCCTGAGGAGGAACAGCCCTGCCAGGTTCCCCCAGGCTGGAACAAAACACCTCCCAGAGCCAAAAACCACAGGGAGGCCCCACTCCCCTGCTGGGACCAGCTGGAGCACCACAGCTGGGCAGAGAACCTCCCTGCTGCTTCCAGGGGTGGCTGTGCACCCCATCCCTGCTAGGGGGGCCATGATTCTCCTAAAAACACCCTCAGCTCCTTGGAAATACTCTGTGGCCACTTCTCAGCTGGTACCAGTTAGGCCAGGAGGTCCCAGCCCTGCAGAGAAGATCCTGAGCCACACGAGGAAGGGGTAGAGGAACAGAGCACCTGCTCCTATGGGAAGGGATTTTTCCTCAGCTTCAAGAAGACAGAGCCTTCCAGCTCCCTGCCCTCAGTGCCAGCCCCTGCTCCAAAGAAATCCCTGCTGAGCCAGTCACCCTGATTTAGATGGACCAAAGAGTCAGGAGGTTCCAGGTCTCCCCATCTGTTTTGGCTGATAAGCAGCTTCACCATCACTGAGAGCTGCTGGCAACAGGACCAACACTGCCTGAAACCAACCTGCAGCTCAGCCTCCCCACACCCCTCCCTGCTCAACAGCTGCACAAGGAGCTTTCATGGCTTCTTATTCCAGTATTTTCTGCCAAGCAAAACAACTGGTGAGCAGGTCAAACACTACCTGCCCAGAAACTCTTTTGTTTCGCCACTCAAGTTAGCTTGAATCTTCTAGAACAAGTTGCAGCTGGTGAAACTCTCTGCCTCTTTGGGCTGGTTTGGATGGCACAACAAAATACCTGTGCATCTGCACAGGCTGAAGGAGATGCCTCAGCTCTTGGGGTACAGCTGGGTGAGCTCTACCACACACGAGATGCTGCTGAGCTGAGCAGCTGCCCTTAGAGCACCCTTCAAGGGAGGGGGCTTAAAACCACCCCCCACAAAGCTCCAAAGACCCAGCTCAGCCCAGCAGAGAGGAGGGGAGGGAGAACAGATGAGCCAGGACACCACAGACCACCCCTATCCCACAGACAGGGCAGTGGGACATCTTCCCTTCACATCCTGGGGCTGCTCAGGAACCAGGGCCAGGCCAAAGTGGCTGCTGTCACCTCGGGGTGTGTGGCAGTCACTGGACAAGTCAGGGGGTCCCAGAGCTCAGAACAAGCTTTTTCCCCTCTTCTCCTTGTGTGTAGCATTAGGAATCTCCCCTGCCTTTCCCTTAATGGTGGTCTCAGAAGAGGGTTTGGCACCCAAATGGGCTGCAGAGCAGAGCAGAGTGAGGGAAGAGCTTGTTCTGCTCCTGCAGAGCTCCAGAGGTGAGAAACCAACCTGCTCTGAGGGGTGAAAGAAGGGAGAAGTTCCCTGCCCTGTACAGACCAGCAGCTGGGGTGGTGGCAGGGACATTCTCACAGACACACCGTGCTTCCCCCACAGATCCTTTACTCAATGCCTGAAGGATACTCAGCCCCCCAGGGATGCAGTTTTATTGCCCCACTCAGTGGGGAAGGGGAGTGGGAAAAAAACCCCCAACCACCTGGCAAGAGCCCAGTGACACAGAGCCCTACACATCAGAGAGGCTTCTCCCTCCTCAGCTCCTGGGCTGGAACACCCTGACAGGATCTTTAGTCAAGAGGCCACAGGAGGCAAAACCCACAGCAGGAGGCTGGGGGTGACCTGAGGGCTGGGGGGGGAGGAGGGTGGCCAGGCTGCCTGGCACTGCCTGGGCTGGGGGGAGACACAACAATGCAGCCTCAGCCCCCAGCAGGAGCCAACTCAGCAGCAGGAAGCCCAGAGATCGTGTTTCACTCTGGAATTCTTCAGGCAGTTCCTTCCTCCCCTCCATCCTCCTCCTCCATCACCTCGTGGCCTCTGGAGGGGGTGGCCAGAGCCGAGCAGGCCATGAAAGAGGAGAGTCCCAAGAAGGTCCTGTGGCAGCTCCCACTACAAGCAGCCTGGAGAGGTGAGATCTTGGGTTTCCCCTCTCCCAGCAGGACCTTCTGTTCAGCCAAAAGGATCTGAGTTGCAAGAGCTGTGGTTACTGCTCAGAGCTGGACTTGTTCTGAAGGCACCTGGGGATGCTCAGCTGGATCATCGGGTCACTTGGGCTGCTTCCTCAAGGGCAACAGGGTCTGGAGATGGAACCCAGAGGAGCTGCTGAAACTGGAGTGTGGGACAGGTGGGTGTGGAAAGGGCCATGGAGAGAGGAGATGGAGCAGAGCAAGGCTGAGGAACCACCATTGTATTGTGGTGAGCACTGGGCAGAGTAGACTCAAATCCAAGGAGCACTTGGAGAAAGATCTTGCCAAGGGAAGGGACAAAGAGACCAGTGCCAAGGGCTGGAGTGGCCATGCTGGAAGTGCAGAGCCCACAGCAGCCTCCCCAGAGCCCTACATCCTGGGTCCCTGTTTCTGCTGGAAGCCTTGACACCAGAATCATCCCCTGACACAGACCAGCTCTGCCCCTGTGTCCTCTCAAGATGTCTGTCCTGGCATCCCTGGGCCTTCATCCCTGCCTGTTTTTTCCCTCTGGAACCTGCCAGCCAGGAAGGTGCTCCTGGTGGGTAAGGTCATGCCAGAGTTTGCAGCATCTGCTGCAAGACACGGTGCAGCTCTCAGTGCTGGAGCCAGCAGCAGAGGGAGAAGCTGCTGCACAGGCCTCTGCACTGCAGTCACAAAACCAGCAGAGTGGGAGAAAGGGACTTTATTCCCCCCAGGGGGGGCAGGAACTCAGAGCCTGGATTTATCTGCAAAGCAGATCTGAGCTGCTCCCCACACCCCCTTCCTCCACTGCACGTCAAAGACTTCAAGCCTTCTGCAACCAGGAACATTCAAACCCTCCAAGTGGAGTGATTAAAACCAAACCCCAGCCACCCAAAGCACTGGCTGGTCCCTGCTCTCCAGAGGAAGAGGATGAACCTCAGAAAGGCAGCACAGGGAGGACCTGCCCCCTGCTCTGCTCCAGAGCTTCCACATCAACACATTCCACTCCCACCAAGCTCCTCTGTGCAGGATGAAGACATTTCATCTCACCTGGGCATTTTTTTGGGGAAAACAACCAACTCATATTGACATAAGCCTGTAGAATTTGGGGCCAGAGGTGTCCTGCCTGAGAGACATCTCCTCACTGGTGGGTTTTCTAAAAGTCAGGTTTGATTTTCTATGCTTATTCACATATTAAGTGAAAAAAAAAAAAAAAAAAAAAGGGGGTTTATTCCAAAAAAGAAATCACTTCAAGA
>NW_009952454.1:524903-526860 GCF_000747805.2 Chaetura pelagica | reverse complement strand
AAAAAAAAAAAAAAAAAAAAAAAAAGCTGGTTTATTCCAAAAAAGAAATGACTTCAAGACAAATTCAGGGTGGGCCTAAACCAAGTGCTTCAATTTTCATTTGCTGCTGTGTAATTAAAGCTCCAGGGAAAGCTGAAATCCTGGTGTAGAGGAAGCAGAAGAGGGAGAGACTGAAAGAGCAACTTCTTGGTCTGCAGCTAAGAGGGAAAGGATCCAGGACACACCTCAGGGACTGGAAAAAGGATTCAAACTTCAATAAAAGGCCAAACAGAAAAAGCCCAGCATGAAGGTGTGGACAAAACCCTGTGTTCTTGGGGAAGGAGGAGCAAGAGCTGGAGTTGACAGCACATCATGGCAGTAAATCCCAGGGAAGGTGATGCCAGGATCATGAGATCTGCATCCAGGCAGTGAAACCACCACCACATCAAGACACTCAGCCCCTGGCTGGGCCACTTTTCTTCAACAGATTTTAAAACCCTCCTGCTGATCAGGAGCAGTTTAAAGAAGCAAAACGTGGAGGACCCAGAGGTTTAATCTAAGACCAGACCAGTTCCATTAGCTGCATCCTAAAGGATTAACAGGTCAGCTCCACTCTAATGAGTTTTAAACTTGAAACGTTTCCTCCTCCTCCTGCCTCTCTCAAACTTGGCTGGGATCACTCATCTCTTTAAAGACTCCTGAGCATGCCAAGTTTATTCCACACGTGCCAGGGAAAAGCAGGAGGCATCTTTCCTTTGAAGTGGGAAGAAACATGTTAAGTCTTTCACTTCTCTGGAACCTGAAAACAGCAGGAAACATTTCTGGAAAGTTGGAGTGAAAGCTCAAACCTTTAAACAGAAACCAAGCTAAAGAAAAGCCACAACCTTCAAGCTCAGCCACATCATTTCCAGTTAAATTTGCAATCCATGAGGGAAGGCACCTCTGGATTTAAGAGACACACATGCAATAATAATAGTAGGAATGTCACAGGGGAAAAAACAGAACCTGAAGTAAGAAATCCCATCACGTGGCCAGGAATGTTGTTATGTGAAGGTGGCCACAACTCCTGAACTCTTGAGATGAGATAAACACCCGTGGAGCCAGAGCAGGGATTTATGTTCTTCTTCTCCCTTTTGTATCAAGATGAAAAAACATTTCCCCAAGTGCTGCAGGATTCCTGACATCCCAGTGCTTCCCAACTGGCACCACCTCCCTCCCCACGAGCAGCCCCAGGTCCTGCAGCCCCTTCACTGCCACCCTGAGGGATTGCACGAGGGGGGGGGGTTTCCCCCAGCACCCCCTGTTCCCCTGGTGTTTCACCTGGTTATTTTTTGGATTTTGCCAGCCCTGGGCAGGGGGGTTTTTGAGCAGCCACATCTGTTCCTCATCATTTTCACTGAGCACTAATAGGAAACCACGTCTGGGTTGCAAACCATCGACTCCAGACACCTCCCCTGCAAACACTTTCCTCTCCCAAACGTGCAAGGCATTTTATTTATTATTATTATTATTTTCTGAAGTTAATAAAATCTTTCAAAGGTAGAGCCTGTCATTATTCAGCCAGAAAGCCCTTTTGTTTACCCTTTGAGCTGTTTCAGAGGGTGGACACACACGTCGCTTCCAAACTGACCCCCCCTCGAAGCCAACGAGCACTGACCCAGCTCTGGGATCCTCACACTCAGCTCCCAACATTCCACACCCAAATCCCAGCCACTTCCCAGCCCCTCTATCCCCTCCACACCACAGGGGAGCAGGACAGCTTCACAGCACAGCCCTGAGCCAGCACCCACCACCTCCTTGGCAAAGCTTCACCCTTCCCTCCTCCAGAGACACAAATCCCACTTTGGCTCCATCCCCTTCCCTAGTCACAAGTCCCACTCTTCCCCCAAACACTTCACAACCCCCATTCCAACCCTGGATCAGCTCCCTCAGCTCCCAAACCTCCTCCTCCCCCAGCAGAGGAGCCGGAGGAAGCCCA
>NW_009952454.1:519441-523307 GCF_000747805.2 Chaetura pelagica | reverse complement strand
CCCCCTTATTAGGGGCCGGGGGGTCTTGCTTTGTGGGATCCATCGGGATTTGGGGGGGGCTGCGCCTTCCCCCAGGGGAAAACACCTTCAGGAAACCCTCCCATGTCGGTTGCGGGCAGTTCTGCCCCAGCGCGACCAGCAAAAGCAGAAGGAAACGGGGCGCGTTCCCTTTTTTTTTTTCTGTTTTCCGTAGAGCTCTCCTGAGGTTTTTTTTTCCTCAAAAGTTAGGGGCTCCTGCGTGGCTGGAAGGTGCCCAGAGCAGAGCTGGGTCCTCAGGGATGGACACGGAGCCTCGGCCAGCCTGGAGCAGAGTAGGGAATGGAGCTGAGGAAGGGAGCTCCGAGCTGGGCTAAACTGGTGTGTGCTGGGAGGAAGGAGAGTCTGATGCAGGTCCTGCTGTCACAGAGGGGCAGACACCCCTGCTGGGCTGTGTCAGAGCCAGGAGGAAGGCAAAAGATAGCGAGGGGGGAGATAAAAACTGACACTTTCACTGGCAGCAGAGGGAGCACAAGGCTGGGGGAAGGCAGCCCTGGAATCCCCACCTGTCTGTGGCTCCTTCAACCTCCCGACTCCTGGGCAGGTGAAATTCTTGAGGCTCTAGGAGCAGGGATCTGGGGCGTTCCTGTCCAGCCTCCACCTCTCACCTCCTCCCAGCTGGGAGTCCTTGGAAGCTCGAGCCCTGGAAACATTTACATGCAAATGTGAAGAAGATTAAAACCAAACCCAAACCACGTATCCCAGGGCCCCTTAAACTGAGGCTTTAAGAAAAGCCCTGAAAGAGGATTTGGTGTAACTGTTCAAAGCTGACTCAGAGCTGCCTTCTCCCTTGGGTTTAAGTTGATTTATCACGTTAAGATCAATTAACTCCAAACAAAGAGTAAATAAACGGGGCGCGTTCCCTTTTTTTTTTTCTGTTTTCCGTAGAGCCTCCTGAGGTTTTTTTTTTCCTCAAAAGTTAGGGGCTCCTGCGTGGCTGGAAGGTGCCCAGAGCAGAGCTGGGTCCTCAGGGATGGACACGGAGCCTCGGCCAGCCTGGAGCAGAGTAGGGAATGGAGCTGAGGAAGGGAGCTCCGAGCTGGGCTAAACTGGTGTGTGCTGGGAGGAAGGAGAGTCTGATGCAGGTCCTGCTGTCACAGAGGGGCAGACACCCCTGCTGGGCTGTGTCAGAGCCAGGAGGAAGGCAAAAGATAGCGAGGGGGGAGATAAAAACTGACACTTTCACTGGCAGCAGAGGGAGCACAAGGCTGGGGGAAGGCAGCCCTGGAATCCCCACCTGTCTGTGGCTCCTTCAACCTCCCGACTCCTGGGCAGGTGAAATTCTTGAGGCTCTAGGAGCAGGGATCTGGGGCGTTCCTGTCCAGCCTCCACCTCTCACCTCCTCCCAGCTGGGAGTCCTTGGAAGCTCGAGCCCTGGAAACATTTACATGCAAATGTGAAGAAGATTAAAACCAAACCCAAACCACGTATCCCAGGGCCCCTTAAACTGAGGCTTTAAGAAAAGCCCTGAAAGAGGATTTGGTGTAACTGTTCAAAGCTGACTCAGAGCTGCCTTCTCCCTTGGGTTTAAGTTGATTTATCACGTTAAGATCAATTAACTCCAAACAAAGAGTAAATAAGATTATGTGTTTCTTGATACAACTCAGGATGAAGCTCCAGGTGAGGGATGGGAGTGCTCAGCCTCTTGTTTTTTCCCCACAGCTTGTCCTTCACCTCCAGGAGTGTGAAGAGCCATTTCCACCCTCTCCCAGGTCTCTCTGCTTTTCAGAGCAGCCTTTCAGTAGCTGGGAAATGAAATTCCTCTTCCTGGCAACCCTCTGCCCTTCTATTAGGCAATTTCTGAGTCTCTCTTTTTTCTCCCTCCTGCATTTTTAATCTAGGCAGGGCTGTTAGGCAGAGTGAGGAGCTTTAAAAGCAGCAGGAGGGCTGCAGAATTCCCTGGGGAGGCTGGGGAACATCATGGTCAAGTTCTACTGCCGAACTGGTTCTGGCTGGGAGCCCCCAGCATGGGGGAGGATCCCAGTTCCCCCACAAACTGAGCAAAGTGACTCATGTCACATTTGGCTCCTTTGCTCCCTTCTGTCCCCAGGGGAAGGATCATGTGCTCTGAGGCACGGGGAGGGGGGACGTTTTGTGTTAATTTTTTGGGTAGGTTCCCCTTGTCCCTCCCCTTGAAAGCTGAAATTAGAAACAGCAGCAGCTTGACCCAGCTCCAGGGAAGCTTCAGTTGCTCAGAAACCTCTTGCAGCAGGGGCCTGGCTGCCCCAAAACTCTGCCCTTACAAATTTCTGTGCTCTCTGGGTGGACTGGGATGCCTCAAGTTTGGCAGAAAATCCCCACAAACCGGTGGAGCTGGATTTTTTTTCCCTTTTTTTTTTTTTTTAAAAAAAAAAAAGCCTGGTTCGTGGCCCCTCCCCTTGTCCCAGCTAAAATTAGCTCCCTCTTCAGAGGGATCTTTGCTTCTCATCTGAGCAGATAAATAAAGGCTGGGTTTCCAGCCCTGCCTGACACTTGGCAGCTCTGGTGGCCTAAAAGGCAAGAGTCCAGGAATGGGGAACAGGTGGAGGAGGGTGGCTCTGCCTCTGGGATCAGGCAGCCCTGTCCCTTGGGAGCCTGGGCAGGGCTGGGCCAAGTCCTGTGCTGCTGCTGCTTCATCCCAGGGGCTCCAAAAAGCCTCTTGGAAACGGGAGGTGAATCCAGGACACGGGACACACTTGGTCTTCCAGCTCCCCCTGACGAGTGTTCCTGGTCTGTGTCTGCACCGTGTGACTGGGTGTGTGTGTGGGGGGGGGACACACACTCTGTCTCAGGGGGGTTTCACTGCCTGGATGCTGCATGTGTTTGGTGTGGGGGGGTTATCTGGGTTGTCCCTTTGCCCCCAAACCCTGGCACTGCATTCCTGGTGTTGTTGCACAACAGGAATGACTGCAGGAGCACGTGCAGCAGAGGAGCTGGGAGCGCCAGAGGGATGTGGCTGGTGGGATGGGAGAGGGTGAGGAGGAAAACTGGGGGGCATGGGGGAACTGGGTAGCCCCCCAAGGGCTTCCCCAATGCTCTCAGCTCCTGCTGGGAGAAGGGGAAAGGGAGATGAGCAAGGAAGGGTGGTCACAATGCAGAGAGAAAAGCTGACTGGGGGGTGGAGGTGGGATGAGTTTCAGCTCAGCTGGCTGCCCCATCCCACCTGAGCAGGGAGCCCTGCTCACCTCTATCTGGGAGCCAGGGGTGTCCAAGGGCTGTTCCAGGATCCCAGCAGCTCCCTGTGAGCAGGGATGACCTGAAGAGGAGCTGTGGAGGCAGGAGGTGCTGCAGGCTCTGCTCAGGATGTGCTCTCCTGCCACCCCAGTGAGAGCCCAACAGGCCACGTTGCCTCAGGAGCGCCTGGGACATGAATGTTGGATGTTGCCTCCCTGTGGGCTCCTGGGTTTGGATCCATCCTCTTTCTTTTGTGGTCACTGAGAGGGGAGGATCAGAGAGGGCAGCCCAGCGCAGATGTGGGGGCTGGAGAGGTGCCTGGGGGGGTGCAGAGTCCATGGGAGACCCCTATCTTGTCTGACCAAATCCTTTCTTCTCTGCACAGATGTTTCCTGCTGGGCTCTGGCTCTAGGATGTTGGAGACCCGAGAGGAAGTAAGACCTTTTCCAAGGCTGTTCCTGCCCATTCCCAGCTGGGGTTTGGGAGCACTGGGGTGGGTGGTCTTGGCTGAGAGAGGGTGCTGGGCAGGGGCTGAGGGGCAGGGTTGGTGACAGGGACAGGAGAGGCTGGTGCTGCCCGTGGGGTGGGATGGCTGGGGTCATGGCTCCTGTCCCCTCTGAGCCCTGCCCAGGGGGGGGGGGTCCTGGGGGCGGTTTCCCCCCGGGTGTTTCCCCACG
>NW_009952454.1:515670-517773 GCF_000747805.2 Chaetura pelagica | reverse complement strand
AGCCCTGCCAAGGGGGGGGTGATCCTGGGGCAGTTTTCCCACGGGGTTTTCCCACAGGAGCTGACCACGGTGCGCGTGCAGGACCCGCGGGTGCAGAACGAGGGCTCCTGGAATTCCTATGTGGATTATAAAATCTTCCTGCACGTGAGTTCAGGGGGAGGAGCTCAGGGGCTCACTGGTGCTATACACGGGGCTGTGTCTGGGTGGGGGGTGGAGGCAGCCCCTGGGGGGGGCCCTCAGCAGCCCCCCCAGCCCTCTGCACTGTCTCTGTGGGGGTCTCAGACCCAACTTCTCCCCTGGAGCCTGCTGGGCTCTTCCAGGCACTCCAAGCCCTAAAAAGCCCCATGTCTTGAGGGGATCCCTTAGCAGCTGAGCTCAGGGGACTGTGCAGGTGACATCCTGCCCTGCTGCCCCTCCAGGACGTGGATTATTTCCACGGTGGGTTTTTCTTTCCAGACCAACAGCAAGGCCTTCACTGCCAAGACCTCATGCGTGCGGCGCCGGTACCGTGAGTTCGTGTGGCTGAGGAGGCAGCTCCAGAAGAATGCTGGCTTGGTGTGAGTATCCCTCCTGCTCCCTGCTGCCCCCTCCCACAGCCAGGCACTGTCCCCCACTGTTCTCTGAAAGATGTGGGTAGAAACTCCAGACACAAACAGGGGATACCTGCTGCCACGTTGTCCCCGTGTTTCTGGGATGACCTGACCTGCTGCCTCTGCCCTGCAGGCCTGTCCCAGAGCTGCCCGGGAAATCCACTTTCTTCGTGGGCAGCACGGATGAGTTCATCGAGAAGAGGAGGCAGGGGCTGCAGCAGTTCCTGGAGAAGTGAGTGTGGCGTTTGGAAGGGCTGGACTGGACGGAGGGGGAGGGACACGCTGCTCCCGGCCCAGCAGAGGTGGCAGCAGAGCTGCTGCTGCTCCCCGCGGTGCTGCGGGGTCGAACTCAGCGTGTTCTGGCTGCACCCCTGGCTCAGCCTCCCCCTCTCTGTGTGTGCGCAGGGTGGTGCAGAACGTGGTGCTCCTCTCCGACAGCCGGCTGCACCTTTTCCTGCAGAGCCAGCTCTCCGTGCCCGAGATCGAGGCGTGTGTGCAGGGCCAGGGCCCGCAGACGGTGACCGGAGCCATCCTGCACTACGCCATGTCCAACTGCGGCTGGGGGCGGGACGAGGAGCCGGGAGGGGACCCGCACGGCAGGTAGGGAGGGAGGGAAGGGCCTGGGAGGAGCCATCCCAGCTCCTTGCTGTGCCTGGAGCTGCTCCCTGCCAGCTGGAGCTGGCCTGGCTGCCGGCAAGGCTCCCAGCTCCGGGTGACTTGCTGCCTGCACCTCCCCTTGGCAGTGCTTGTACCTCTGGGGCTTGATTTGAAATGGTTTGGTGCCTGTGCAAGGGACTTCCAGAGGCTGGGAACAGCCTCTGCTGTGACACTGGAGGAGCTGCCAGGCTTCTTAGAGACCCCAGAATGGTTTTGAGCTTTCTGTCCCATCCTGCTTACAGTCATTGGAGAGAGTGAAGTTGTTCCCCAGCCCTGCACACCGAGTGGGCAGGATTCCTGGGGGAGCAGCTGGATGTCACAGGCTGTCACCAGCAGTACTGTCCTCTGGGAGGGTGACCTGTTCTGGCCAAGGCTTAGCAGAAAAGAGCCTGAGTCTCTTCAGAAGAGCTTAAGCTGAGGTTTACAAAGGTCTTTGGCTGTTTTCCTTAATCTCTGAGTGAGGAGCCTCTGGAGGCTTCCAAAGCTCAGGCTTTCTGTGTGCCTTGGTCCTGGCAGTGTGAGCAGGGTCTGCAGTTCCTCCTGCCCATCCCAGTCCTTGCTGAGTTGCTGGGGGATTCACTGGGTATCTCCAAGGGGGGAGTCCTCACAGGAGCTATTACCTGCCAAGGAGGAGGTCGTGCCTGGCCTTCCACACCCTCCCTCCCCCCCCCAGCCCCCGTGTTTCTTCATCTTGGTTTTCAAATAGCAGGAAGAAAGAGGTGTCTGGACTCCAGCGAGAGACCTGTTTTTAAATAGAACCCTTCTGGTTTAAGGAGGGGGTTTGAGGGAGCACAGCAGCCCAGGCTCATGGGTAGGTACCCAGGCAGTGCAGCTCCCTGTGTCCCCAAGCTGACAG
>NW_009952454.1:514329-515582 GCF_000747805.2 Chaetura pelagica | reverse complement strand
GGGAGCAGCTTCCCAGGAGGCAGCGGTTGAGGTGGAGACACGTGGAGGCACCTTCCCTGGATCCCTTCCCTGCTCTGAGCTGTTTTCTCTTCCCAGCTGTGCCGGCCTGGGAAGCCCCCAGGGTCCGAGCTGCCTGGAGACCTGCCCGGACTGGAGCGACTTTGGGATGGACGACGCCCCCTCGGACAGTCTGGAGGAGCCCGCAGAGCCCTCGGGCCGACGCCGGGAGCTGCAGTGAAGGGCTCCAGAGACCTCGCCTGCCCCCTCCAGGCCCTGCAGCCCTCGCTGGAAGAGGGACAGCTCCCAAGGCGCGGGGATGTCCAGGCTGCACTGGGAACACAGCCTTGCCCCGGGCTCTGCGGTATCCAGGCCTCACGTCCTCTCTCCCTGTGACTCTTGACTGTCCTGGTGTCCCAGGCAGCACGTTCACGTCGCTCTTCTCTTTGGAGAAGGGATCTAGTGGTTTAGTGAAACCTGTGGGTGTCGTTCCGTGGCCTTTGCTCTCTGGCTGGAGCAGGGACAGGGCTCAGGTAGGTTGTGGTGCCAGGGAGGCTCCATGTTCTTGGCACATCCCCTGCCCGGGGCAGGGTGGGATTCACTGGCTCACATCCAGCACCAGGAGGAAGGTTTTCCTCGGAGGGGCAGGGACTGGCTGCTGCCCAGCAGCTCCCTTGAGTCCCCAGTGCTCCCCCACAGGAAGGGGAGGCTGCATTTCCCTGGTCATATCCACACTGTGCAGCTCCTTGGGGGGGTGGTCTCAGCTCACACAGGGCACAGATCCCATCTCCACACCTGGGGGTGCCTGGCACAGGTTTCCTGGAGCTGGGATGGATGGAGATGAGCCTCCCCTTGGGAATGAGTTGGGGGGGGGGCACAGTTTGTCTCCCCTGTTTTTTTCGAGGGGGTGCCCCTTGCAGATGGGCTCCTGCAGGAGAGCAAAGCCCCTTCCTCACACACCAAGGGCCTTGCACAGGGTGGGGGAACAGGGAGGTGGGGGGAACCTCCCAGCTCAGAAAATAAGGAGCACGAAGCTGCCCTGGAGTCGGTGCCCGGTGTCCCTCGGGCTCTGGCTGCTCCTGCTGCCTCTCCCTCTGCTCTCCTGCACTTTTTTTCCCCCCCTCCCAGCACTGGTGAAAGCAGAGCCGACGTGCTCTGACTTGAAATAAAAACCAAGTGGCAGAGCCCGGCTGGCTGCTGGCAGGGTCTGTCCTCCCTGCAGGGGCGGAGGGAGCCGAGCCCAGCCCGGCCCCTCG
>NW_009952454.1:508003-513150 GCF_000747805.2 Chaetura pelagica | reverse complement strand
CTGCTCTGCTCAGGGGCTGGAGCAGCCCCTGCTTGGCCAAAGCCTCCTACCCCTATCTCCCCATCCCCTCCCTCCAGCAGAGCCCAGGCACCCCAAACAAACTGGTGGATCTAGGGCAGGATCAGGCCTCCTGATGCTTGAGCACTGGGAGCAGTAAGGGGGTGTAAACCTTCCCCCCCCCTACATGTAGGGCTGGGGCAGCTGCAACCAAGTCCCTTTTGCACCAGAGCATCCTCCTTCCTGCCAGGATCCCCAAAGGCTCCCAGGGATGATGCTGGAGAGATGGATACTGGGCCCTGCAGAAGTGAACTGGTCCTTGTGGGATGCTCACGGGTGGGGAACTGGTGGCAAGGGGGGGAGAGGGGCAGAGCAGAGGGAGTGTCCCCCTCCCGGGGTGAGCACACAGTGCAGAGCTGGGGCTGGAAGAGCAGCTCAGGGACACCCGAGGGATTTGAGCCAAGCTTCGAGCTTCCCAAACCATCCTCCCCACAGAAGATTTGCCGGTCAGGGAGGTGCTGGGACAGGTTCAGCTGCATCCCCACCGCCCCCTGCAGGCCTCCCGGGTCCCCTGGGGTCCCCCCAGCTGTGCCCAGCTTCCAAACATCTGCACAGCTGTGCTCAGAAACAGCCCTTCGGGCCCTACCCGAGCTCAGCCTCAGGTGAGGCTCCTGCTCCAGCACCCGCTGCCCCTGCCGAGGGCTGGGGGGGCTGCTCCGGTGCAGCCCAGGGGGTTTGGGCACCCTCCCCTGGAACTCTGCAGTCAGCAGGTCCTTACCACCATCTAGTGGCCCTTGAGCCAAGTGCGGGAGGAGGAAGAGGAGGATGTGCTGGGTTAATCCTCAGTCGTGGGCTGGGATGGACCTGGATCTGCATCTGGGGATGCTCAGAGCAGGGGCTGGGGACAAGGGGCCACCCCCCGCAGCCAGCTCCAGCTCCAGAGCCACCATGAAGGCTGGAGCAGCCAGAAGTGGAGAGGAAAACGAGTTTATTGTGGGCTGTAGCCCCCTCTGTCCCCACCGTGCCCCGATGGCGTCGCAGTGGGTACCACGGGGACACCGTGCGTGGCCGTGGGGTGGGACGTGGGGTCTCTTCATGCAACGGGTGCCCAGCTGGGGGAGGCTGGAGGTGGGTACAATCTCCCTGGTATCTCAGCAGGGCCAGGGAGAGATGGACCTGAATTCAGGGAGGGGGAAGAGACACGTGTGTTGGTGGGGAGAGGGGACACTGGGCAGGGGGACATTGTCCCTCAGCTGCGACTAGTTCCTGGTTTTGCCTGTTCCCGAGTTCAACAGAGACCAGGAGATGGAGCCAAAGGCAGCCCCTGAGCCTCAGCACTCTGGAGGTTTTGGGGCACCCCAGGAATGGAGCCACCCCCAACAGCACCCACCTCCACACCCCATCCCCAGCACCTCTCACCTCACCACTCCTGCAGCTCGTAGGCAGCCTCCAGGTAATCCTTGGGGACGATCCCCACGCTGTTGTTGAGCTCTCCAACCCACCAGCCATACACACTGTACTCCTAGGGGGGACACAGCCAGAGGGACACAGGCTCAGTGCCAAGGGCAGGGGACACAGCTCAGGTCCTTTGGGACCTGGATCAACAGCAAGCAGCCCCCAGACTCCCACCTCTCCCCCTCCTAAATGCTCCCTAAGCCCCTTCCCTTCTCCTGCCCCACTCTCCCCTTGCTCTGGGTCCTGCTGGGCACAGTTTGGGCCTCGTTCAGAAATTCAGCTTTTAATTCCCACCCTGATATTTTGTGGGTATTTTAATCAACCCTTGAGATGCATCAGGCTCCAGCCTGGAGCTCTGGGAAGCCCCTCCAGGTGGGTCATTCCTGGGTAACCTGTCCCCTCTCCAGATTTGTGTTTGATTTTCCTTCTGGTAGCAGATAGTGGAGACAACAGGGAAAACCTCCATCCCAGCAGCCAAGCAGGAGGAGTTAGCACAAATAGGCTTGAGAAGTTTGCCATCACCTCCTGTGTCCCACACCCTGCCCCCCCCCCAGCCTGTCTGTGGTGTTTAAGGGGTCCCTGAACTCATCCCAGCTTCCTGACAGGGAAAGGGCTTTGCTTGGGAGAGGGAATGAGAGTTCCCAGGGACAGACGTTGCCCCCAACACTCCCAGCTCTGCAGATGGTGGGGCTGGAACCAGGAAAGGGTCCCTGGAGGCCCAAAACTCCCCTGGTTGGGATCCTAACACTCCTCACACCCCAGCAAACAGCTGGAAAGGAGGGAGCAGGAAAGGGTGGGAGCTTCATCCCACCATCCTCACCAGCCAGCTAGGGAAAAAATCCTGCTGCAAATCCAGAAGGAACAACAACAAATGGGGTCTCTTTGCTGTAACCTGGAGACCTGTGGGCAGAGTGACGAGATGCACCCCAGACATACCAGGGAGCCCCCAACCTCTGCTCCCCTCACCCCCTCCCCAAACTCTGCTGCAGCCTGAACACTATGAGGCATTTTAAAATAATTTCTGCTGTGATAAATGGCTGGGTAGTCCACGATTGCTCATAATCAAAGGGAGGGAAATGCAAATGAGAGCCAGGCGAGAACTGGCGGCGCCGAGCCCTGATTTCACTGCGCGGTGCCAAAAAGAATTAAAACAACATTAAACTCCCAGCAATAATGTTTAAGTCCTCGTTTCCGAGTGCCAAATTGCACCACTCTGGATCATACAGATGTTCGTTAATTATGCTAATTTTTATTAAACTATTAAAACGGGGAGAGCACTGGCACAGCGAGGCAGAGCCCAGTGCAGGGTGAACTCTGCTCTCGTCTGGAGGTGCTAATTTGCATCGTGCTGGTGCCTGGTACTGGGTTTTGGGAAGTGGGGGGTGGGAAGAGAAGGAGGGAATCTGAGGATGGTTTTGTTGGAATCCACCTAATTACACAGTAATGGGGCCTCTGTGCTCAGTACCTGCCTGGACTGGAGTTGGCGGGGGGGGAAGTAATTTAGCTGTGACTTTACAGAAGGGACTGAAAACCCACTAATTGGGAGGATAATTGTTCCAGCAAGGCTGGTGGGCCATGAGTGTGCTGGGATTGAGAGAGGGGAGTGGGATGCTCTGCTCCCTCTGCCTGCTTCACCTCCTGGGTGGCAGGAGCTGGGCAGGGTGCTGGTGACATGCCAGGAGCCCTGGGGACCCGGGCACACAGCACCAGGCATCAGTCAGGAGGAAGAACAAAACCATCACTCTGCTCCAGCCCCAGAAATGCAGCAGGGCTGAGCAAACTGGGAACCCAGCACCCTTTCCAGGCTTGGAACTGGATTTGGGGGTCACCCCAACACTCCAGCAGCCATCCCTCCTGCCCAGCCATCCTCTGTACATCCCTGCTCTGCTCCTGAAATGCTGGGATTTTCTCCCAGGAGGCAGAAAACCCTTCCAAGCACTTTTCCACGTTTCATTCCTGAGCTCCCTGGCACTGAGCAGATCAGAGGCTGGTTCAGATCATTCCCTGCAGTCTGGGCTCTTATGGCAGGTTGGAGCACAGGGCTGGAAAAGGCTGGATGCTGCTCATCTCCACCCACCGAGGAGAAGGAAAAAGGGGAAAAGAGAAACAACAAGAAAACAACCACAGCCTGGTTTCTCTCCTTGCCTTTGCACCACGGCTCCTCCTGCCTCCCGGGAGAGAGACGATGCTCTCCTGAGGAGGGGGAAAGGGGAGTCCCCAAACGACCCAGCTGGGGTGTCAGAGGGGACATCCCGCAGCTCAAGGTCACAGAGGCAGTGACAGGAAAGTGCCCAACTGCCCCCTGCACCGCCTCGGATGAACCCCCACCTCACCACCGCCCCCCCCAGCCCTTCCCCTGCTCTGCCGAGCTCCGATCACTCCAAGTTCCCTCCCACACGGACTCTCCTCCTCCACCAAGTGCCACAGGGATGATATTTACTCCACCCCCTCCAGGTGCTCCCGAGCCCTCCTTTGCCACCACGCTCCTCTGCCAGCCCTCGTAAACAACCCCGTGGGGCTTGGGGAAGGGCCATTAATCACCCCCCACCCTCAGCACAGGAGATCAATGACGCTTTGATGGATGCAGAAGGAAAAGCCAATCACTCAGGGACTTATCGGTTTATGATTGCTCGGCCCCATTATCAGTGCTTGTGTGTCATACATTATTGTTAGGAAAATGGAGGAATCTAATTCCTGGCTGAGGTATGGGAGGCACCAGGGGTCAGCCAGCACCGGGAGGTTTATACCAGGTCAGCTCTACATCTCTTTACCTTGAAAACTGGTTTGGGGCCATGGCAAGCTCTGAAATTCAGGGGATACCTCAGGAGGTCCAGAGGCAGCAGAAGGATGGAGCTGGGAATGCTGTTTCCTTGGCAGGAGTCAGTTTGGATGATGCTCACCCTTTGCTGCAGATCTTGGCCTGGTATTACCTGCCCTTTTATAGGGTAAATCCCCATAAAAAATAAATGGTTCCCACTTGCTTCCAATGATCCCATTCCCAGGTGCTGTGAGGAGCTGAGGATGCACACCTGGGGCTGGGACATTGATGCTTCCCCCTGTTCTGTCTGCAGCTTTTGCAGTGCCTGGGATAGCCACAGTGTCCCATCCCACTGGGATCTGTGTGTCCCATCCCACCGGGATCCGTGTCCCATCCCACTGGGGTCTGTGTCCCATCCTCTGGGGCTCTCAATGTCCCAGCCCTGGAGGCAGAAGCTGACACTCAGGGCTCAGGCCAAGTGGCACCAGGGGAGATGGAGGGTGAGGAGGGTGATGGTTCCCAGCTGAGGAAGGCCAGGTACAACTGACCACCCGTGCCCAGGCACAGCTCCCCCTCGGGATGAGTCCTCAGGCATCCTGTGGGGCTGCTGTCAGTCATTCCACGGGGACACCAGCCTGATCAGAGGCATTTAGGACTGATCCCATCAACCATTTCCCCCTGAAACCCGCTCCGAACCAAGACAACAGAGCAGAGCCGGCCCCGAGCACCCCCCGGGGCTGCCACCTCCTTCGGGCTGCCCACATCCCTGGGCATCTCCAGCATCCCCCCCAGCAGGGGGGACACACAGCCGGGGACAGCAGGGGGGACACACAGCCGGGGGGACACACAGCCAAGGGACAACAGGGGGGACACACAGCAGGGGGGACACACAGGCAAGGGACACCAGGGGGGACACACAGCCAAGGCAGAGCAGGGG
>NW_009952454.1:501772-507039 GCF_000747805.2 Chaetura pelagica | reverse complement strand
AAAAAAAGAGGAAGGGGGGAGGAAAATCAGAGCGAAGTTATTGTGCTGCTGTTGGGAGGGGATTAGCGAGGCTGGTGAGGAGCAAACAGGCTGGAATGGACAAAAATCCTTTCCAAAGAATCGCTTTTATTTTATTAATCTCCCTCCTCGGCCTCTCGCTGCTGCTTTTCCTCTCCCCAGAGGGTCCCAGCCTGCCCTGAGCTTCCCGTGCCCAACGGGTACTCAGAAAAGAGGGGACACCCCAAAGCAGCAGAAGTGCAGGTTAGCGAGGCTGGTGAGGAGCAAACAGGCTGGAATGGACAAAAATCCTTTCCAAAGAATCGCTTTTATTTTATTAATCTCCCTCCTCGGCCTCTCGCTGCTGCTTTTCCTCTCCCCAGAGGGTCCCAGCCTGCCCTGAGCTTCCCGTGCCCAACGGGTACTCAGAAAAGAGGGGACACCCCAAAGCAGCAGAAGTCCACGGGGGAGGGTGGGGGGACCAGGCCCAGCACTCCTGGGTCCCCCCACCCTGGCACAAGGGTGACCTAAAGCCAAGATGCTCCAGCTCAGGGGCATCCCATGCCCTGCCTCAGTTTCCCCATGGCACCAAGGCTGGTTCCCCTTAGGAGAAAGATGGGGATGGAGTTGTTTTTTTTTCAGCAGGGCCTGCAGTGACAGGAGAAGGAGGAATGAATTTATCCTGCAAGAGGGAGATTTAGGTTAAGACATGAGGAAAAACTTCTTCACTATGAGGGTGGTGAGACACTGGCCCAGGTTGCCTAGAGAGGAGGAAGATGCCCCATCCCTGGAAGTGTTCAAGGCCAGATTGGATGGGGCTTGGAGCAACCTGGGCTGGTTAAGGATGTCCCTGTCCACGGCAGAGGGCTGGACTAGGTGACCTTTAAAGGTCCCTTCCCTCTCCAGGAGGCCCTGCTCCTCCCCCCGAGCTGCTGATGCTGCCACCCCCAAACCACCTCCCAGCCCTGTGAGGGGCCTGGGGGTGCTGGGGAAGTGTTCAAGGCCAGATTGGATGGGGCTTGGAGCAACCTGGGCTGGTTAAGGATGTCCCTGTCCACGGCAGAGGGCTGGACTAGGTGACCTTTAAAGGTCCCTTCCCTCTCCAGGAGGCCCTGCTCCTCCCCCCGAGCTGCTGATGCTGCCACCCCCAAACCACCTCCCAGCCCTGTGAGGGGCCTGGGGGTGCTGGGTGCCCAGGGGGTGCCCAGGATGCAGGAGACAGTCCCTGGAGTCGAGGGGTTCACAGGTTGCAGGAGGGACCCGGAGGCGCAGGGGGTGCCTGGTGTCCTCGTCGGATCCACCTGCTCCTTCCCGACCCTCCGCGGGGTCATCGCCAGGTCGGCAGAATAAATGAACGTGAGCACTAATGATGTGTTTGCTGGCTGTTTATGCTCTCTGTGTGTCAGGGGCACTCACATTTAGAGAGCTCATTATGGCTGCAATTAGACTGCACCATTGCTAGATATTTAACTCCTTTTTCTTTTAAATTAGCATTTTAATAACGTGCTTGGAGCAGGGGAAACAAAATGACCATTTTTCACGGACAAACTTCCTAGCTGTAGGTGCAACTTTAATGGCGAAGTTGCAAGGGAGGTAAAATAAGATCAGGTCCGTTCCCTTCCCACCTCTCCCTGCCCTCTCCCTCCTTCCCCCCCTTTCCCTGTCACCACCAAAAAAAAAAAAACCAACCCAAAACCGGGAGAGATTTTTATTTGCTTTATCGCACACTCCATTTCCTAAATTTGTTCTGCAGCCAATTATTTTCGCCTTTAAAGTCCTGCACGTTCAACGCCTGATGAAAATTAGCAGCCGTCGGAGTTCAACGCTGCCTGTGACCTGTGGAGAAGGGCTGGAAATAATTGGGGACATGTGTGTGTGCACGCGCGTGTGCGAGGAGCATCCACACATCCATCCGTCCGTCCGTCCATCCATCCATCCATCCATCCACCCACCCATCCATCCATCCATCCGTCCGTCCATCCCTCCGTCCGTCCGTCCGTCCCCCCCCTCGGCTCCGGTGCCGTTTCCCTGATGGATATTATCAAAATATCTTTTATCCATCCCCCCCCCCGGGGCTGTTTCCCTGCAAAGGGCGCTGCAATTATTCCCCCTTGCTTTTCATAATCCTTGGGCTGGGTTTTTGGGGTGGGGGGGGGACAGCAAGGAAGGGATGGGGACCGGAGGAGGGGACGTGAGGGAGGCGACGGCTCCGGGACTGCACTGGGAGCTGGCAAAAATGCTTCCAAATTAACGGGTGACTCTAAACCGTCCGTCTTTTCCCCCAGGGAGGGGGTGAGGGACCCCCAGGGTGGGTGCACCCACTGCTGGGAGAGGCACCTGAGCTGGGAGAGGCAGCCACTGGGAGCGGGTGTCCCCCCTACCTTGGGACAGGGGGTGACCGGGAGTGGGTACCCCCCTTACTCTGGGATAGGAGATCACTGGGAGTGGGTGCCCCTTCTCCTCAAGGACAGGGGGTCACCAGGAGCTGATGTCCCCCCTGGCCTGGGGCAGGGGGTCATCGGGAGGGGGTGCCCCTTCTGCTCAAGGCCAGGGGGTCCCGGGTGCCCTCCGCTCCCTCCTCATCCCGACCGGCTCCCGCCCCTTCCTACAACGACTACCCGCCCCCCGACACCCCCGGCCAGAACCAGGAGCCAGAGCTGGGACCCCCAGGGGGCTCTCCCGAGCCAAAACCATGCCGAGGGTCCAGAATCAGTGGAGAAGCACAGGAGGGAAGGGCAGGAGAGGAGGGAGAGAGACGCAGCGTTTGCGGAAACGATGCTTTAAACGTTTTCCTCTTGCATCAGCTCAGCTGCACCTTAGACGCCGCCGTTCCATAAATACAAGCCGGGTAGTGCAGGCTATAATTTGGTGATAGCTACCCCAGGACATATCGAGATACACTTCTGTTATTTTAATTAAATACTGCATTATGGTTTGTGACAACTTCATCGCTATAGCGTAAATGAATTCGGAATTAAAGTCTTACTTAGGCATTCCACTACTTCTCCCCCCCCCTCCGCCCCTCCGCGTTACAAAGCAAAAGGCCATAAAATCAAGATGTTTGTTCATTTACAGATGGAGCAGCTTGGAAAAAGGAGGGGAAAAAAAAAAAAAGGAGAAATAGGCAAGACGGTGCAGAAGTGAAACACCGGTGGTTTGTGAGGAGGGGGAGAGCACAAACGGGGGGCTGAATGTTTATTGTTAATTGTGGTACTGTTCTCTCCCAACCTGGTCTCCTCCGAACCCCCAGCCACGGGATTGCAATGTTTTCATCCCTAATTTTAATGTTTAACTCTGGATGTGTGAGTGCTGCTGGGAGGACAGAGCTCTGAAGTTTGAGACCTTCAGGGATTCAGTCCATGGGAAGGACACGGAGGCAGCTGGAGAGTTATGGCAAAGGGAAACTTTTTATTTGCTGCCCAGGCTTGGGAGTTTCAATTCCATCCATCTATTAACTCGTCTCTAATGAAACTAGACCGTACGTGACATTTTGCAATATAACTGCTTTAAATGTTACCACATCAATTGGTTTAAATGTTACCCGCGCCTCATGAACCGGGAGATGGTTTTATAATTATCTCCGTCTCTCTCTAACGAACAAAGATTTGGACTGTCTGCTGGTATTTCACATTAGCAAAGGAAACAAGGGTGCTCACCAGGCTCAGCCAAACCAAACCCAACCAGTGCTGAGGGGGCCAGAGGTGGTTCCTGTCACCTCTTGGCAAAGCGACGCCGGGTTTAAACCTTCCCCGGCCTGTTCTGTGTTTCACCCTCAGGTCTCCTCTCCAGTGCCCATTAACCACCCCTCAAATCAAAACGACTCACATCCATCTACCCAGACATAGATAGGGATCTAATATGTAGATCCATAAAATGACAGCAGCCCGGGAAAGTTATGGCTGGGGAGGAAAGGCTTTAATGACCAGGCTCTGCTTTCCTATTTCCCGTCGCCGAAGCCCCAAGTGAAATTTCCATTTACAGAATAAGCTGGGAAATCATCATCAGGCATTTCTTAACATCAGAAACAAAGAGCTTTTTAATGCCTTTTTTTTTTTTTCAAACATAATAATTTTGCCACCCATTTAAAACAGGGCATGGCAGCAAATGTGTGTGTGTCCCACCACCCCAACCACCTCCCCGGCCCATCAGTGAGGAGCTTGTTACTAAATCTCTGTCTAATCAAGGCAGAGTTGAGTCTGGAGGAGCTGCTGGTTCCAACGCTGGCTTTGGAAAATGGAAGGATTGTCACACTTAAAGACACAAATTTCCCCTCTAATATATTCGAATGGAAACCTCTGAATCCAATACTACATGGGCATATCTAATAAATTCACAATATTTCAGCCTCAACAGCCTCCAACGGTTCGTTTTAAAGATTTATGTGGTAAAAAATTACTGGGTGATGAATATAGTTTATTCTGTGCAGTATTGGAGGGTATAAGGAATTAAACTACTGTCTTTAACAGTGAATTTATTATTACCTCTGTCAAAGCCAAAGTCTTTAGCAGCATTTATTATAAATTTCAGTGCAAAATAAATGGGCAGATCATGCCTTCGACCTTAAACCCCCCCAGTGGAACCGTGTGCCAGCCCAGGAGAAGTTCATGGGTTGGGGGGCAATGTCCCAGCAGGGTACTGGGGTACCTCGACCATGGGGAAGGGACCATCATGTGTCCCTGTCGTGGCCACTGCTGCCCCGTGGGGATTGGGGTCACCCATCGTGAGGGCAGGATGCTGGTGTGGGGGTGAGAGCTGAGGGGTTGGGGTAAAATTTGGGATGCAGCAGCAGGGAAATGTGTGTGAGTCCCCATGGATGGGGTAAAATTTGGGATGAAACATCAGGGAAATGTGGGTGAGTCCCCATGGATGGGGTAAAATTTGGGATGAAACATCAGGGAAATGTGGGTGAATCCCCATGGACAGGGTAAAATTTGGGATGGAGCATCAGGGAAATGTGGGTGAGTCTTTGCAGATGGGGGAAAATCTGGGATGCAGGACTGGGGATGTGTGGGTGAGCTCCTGTGGATGAAGGACATTCTGGGATATAGCGTTGGGAATGTGTGGGTGAGTCCCTGTGGATAAGGCAAAATTTGAGACTCAGCATCAGGGCCACGGGAGTGGAGCAAAGGGACATGGATGGGGCAAGATCTGGGATGCAGGATCGGGCCCGGTTGGGTGCTGGGCAGCACCAGCACTGCCCCCCCCGGCGCTCGGCCACCCTTTTGTCCTCTCCAGCCATGGGTGTCCCCTCATTTATAAAACTTACCTGG
>NW_009952454.1:496331-500473 GCF_000747805.2 Chaetura pelagica | reverse complement strand
CCCCTTCCTCCTCCTCCTCCTCCTCCTCCTCCTCCTCCTCCCCGGCCCCTTCGCCGTCTCCGTTCGGCGCATCCGTCGAGCGAAGTAATTTACGGGGGAAAAGCTCCCAGGACCGATCGGTTCCGTGTGAAGAAGCCGGCACAAGAGTCGCAATCTGGAGGCAGTGAAGAGAACGAAACCCCCGCCGCGCTGCCAGGCTGTGTCCCCGGGAACCGGGATGGACCGAGGCACCGGCAGGGGGTGCGGGCACCGGGGGCTGCGGGAATCGCCCCCGGGGGGGTGGCTGTGGGATGCTCCTGGTGTCACATCCCTGCCTAAACGAGGGGACGAGATGCCAGGGCAGCGCCCGCAGGACATCAGCCCCCATCCCCGGGACGCGGTGAGGGGTTAAACGCCGCCATAAAAACGCTCCGGGATCCACAGATGGGGAATTCGGAGAATTCCAGGACGGGAGAGTGAAGCCCAGACTCGAAGCTGCTCCACGGAGCTGCCACGGTGGGGACACGCAGGACCTGACCCCAAATACACCAGCTACAAACAGCCCTGGCCCCGTGGGGACGTGCCCTGAGCTGCAGGTCTGGCCTCGAGGGCTCTGCTGGGTGGGCAAATCCTCCAGGGGTGGCTGACCTGGCATCTGATCCCTTGTGTCCACCCCGGGGCCATCCTGTGGCTGCCAAATTAAACCCAGTGCTTTTTCTCAGCTCTAAACCGTGGCAGAGCTGAGAGCTGAGGATGCTCCTCACCTCCAGAGGTCTGTACCCACCCCTGGATGGGTGCCCACCAAGGGCAGACAGGGCACAACCACTGTGTCAGGTGGAGGTGTCAAACGCATCGCAAAGCACCATCCCAGCCCCCGGGTTCATCGCTGCCCTTGGGGTGCCAAGCACATTGCAAACCAAAACACAAACCACAGCCCCCCCGGGTTCATCCCCCTTCCTGTGCCAGATCAGGGTGCAAAGCCTGTTGCAAAACGCCACCAGCAAAATGCAAATCCCGAGCCCATCCCCTTTCCCCTGCCAGGCTGGGGTGCCAAGCACGTTGCTGCACACCACGGGCACCGTGCAACCCCCCACAAGTGTGTCTCTGCCCCTGGGGTGCAATGTGTGTTGCCAACCAAAGCTCAGCCCCCCCAGCTCCTCTGCCACTCCTGTGCCAGGTTGGGGTGCAGAGCACATTGCTGAACACCACCCACACCGTGCAAACCCTCCAAGTTCATCCTTGCACAGCCCCCCAAGACGTTGCAAATCACCAGCAATGAAATGCAGCCCCCAAAAGGTCACCCCCCTGACCAGGTGAGGGCATCAAGGCGATTTCAAAACACCAGCCACAAACCAGCACCCCAGCTCCCTGCTGCCAGCCACAGCCACCCCGGGCCAGCAGGGACCAGTGGCAGCCAGGGCAGAGCCCTGAGGGGACATGCAGGGCAGAAAAGGGTCACAGGTCCCGGTGACTCTGCTCGACCCCCATGCAAATGCTGAACGTGTTCACCTGCCTGTGCCCCGGTCACACCTGGCTGGGCAGCTCCATTACCCCTGGGATACCTGAGCAACAGCACGTTCAGACTCCATCAGAGAATTCAAGGGGCTGTGGGGTTGGGGAAGAAAGAAAAATCAAAGAATCTTGCTTTGGGGCATTTGAAAGGCTACGTGTGAAGGCAGGAGGGACATGGATGGGGCAGTCCCAGAGCAGGAGAGAATCATGGAACCGTCAAGGTTGGAAAAGACCTTCAAGATCATCAAGTCCAACCCTACAACCCCTAACCACTAAACCACCTTATGAAACAACGATGAGACAACGGGGTCCCCCTTCTAAATCCTTAACTTGACCAATTTCATCAGTTCTTGATGTTGCAATCGAGCCCCAAGCCCGTGATGGTGAAGCTGGGGCTGCCACGGGGGCTCTTACCTTGCTCAGGATGTAGATGAGGTCCCCACGGTGGAAGGCAAGTTCATCAGGGTGTTCACTGCTGCAGTCCCACAGGCCTTGGTAGTAATTAGCATAATCCCTCTGGGGAGCCCCTGGGGTGAATTAAAAGAGAGAGGTCAGAGTGACAGGGAATTATATGGGGGGGATATTGGGGTGGTCGGGGGAGAGGGGCTGGTATTTGTTGGGGGAAGGAAGGAAATGTTGGTGTTGTGTGGTTTGCATTTTAATTAAAAGGCAGAGGCCAAAGAGGTGCTGCAAGGAAAAAGGGGCTGGTCAATAAATAAATGCAGTAACTCTCAGTAAATACACATAAACATGTTGATAAATGCTGCTAGTTCAGAAACCCTGGAATTAAAGCTGTTTGCCACAAACCCCAATGAGAACCAAAGCTCCCTTCCCTCATCCCCAAGCCCCCCATGTCCTTCTCAGCCTCAAACCAAGGTGGACATCCAGAACTTGGTCAAGGAGGGGACACATGGCACGAGAGCCAGCTCTGCTGGGCAGTGTCCCTGCCATGGTGACAGCAAATCATTGGCCATGCCAGAGGCCATGGAAGAGGAAAACTGTTAATTAACACTGGTATTTGCACAGGGCCCCTGGGAGGAAGCTGCTGGGGAAGGTGACAGCCAAGTTTATTTATTAATTAAAGAAGCCAAGCAGGGGGTTGCAGTGGGTGGAGCGGGACCTGCTCAGCAAGCAAACAGCTTGACCAGGAGATTCTGGAGCAGGAATAGGGATGGTGGAAGAACAGGGAGCAAACATCTGCCTTCACCTTCCCTGGGAGGTCAGAGAAGGTCCCAAAACCTTATGGGATGATAAAAAATGATGGCTCAGGGCTCAATATTCCCCTCAAGGTGGGAGTCTGCGAAGGCAGAGGCTTTGCTTGATGCCTGAGATCACAGGCTGCTGCAGAAAGAGAAGGGAACGTGAGCCAGAAAACTCTTTTTTCCCTTTTTTTTTTTCCCTTTGGGAGGAGGCAAATGATCCATTTGCAGAAAGCTGCAGGTTTGGGCTGAGGAGGCTGTTGGCAAAAGGTGCCAAGGCCAGGACTGCCCTGGGCTCAATGTGTGCCTGGGTTTTCTGGAAAACATCACAGCAGCATTTCCAGAATGAAACATTTCCACCTTCTCCATCTCAGAATGGCATTTCCCACCCTGAAATCTGACTCTGAAACCAGAGCCACCATGAAGGGTCCCCACCACGGGGGCAGAAAGCCCTGGTCCTGCCCTGTGGTGGGACCAGACCAGCCTGGTGCCAAGGTCTGACAGAGCCCCACAATGGGAGGAGCTGCTGCACTGCCCAATCCTTCATGGCATTAAAAAAAAACAACCCCACACCCCCCAAATTCCCAGTTTCTAAGAACACAAGACAAGAGTTCATACGTGCCCCTGAGCCAGAGGCTTCAGGCAGGAGGCTGCTCTGATGGCACAGCACCAAAGGAGGGGTGACTCCAGATGTCACGACACGAACATCTCCATGATGTGACCCCCATGGATAATTAAACCCTGTAAAATGACATTTTGCAGGGGGGGGGGAGGGACTGGAGCAGTGGGGCTGTACCAGTGATCTGGGCTGCTCTGCCATGTGGCTGCACCGAGCCCAGGAAGCATAAACAGAAAATATCCAGCACATGTTGGAGGAAATGTTTCTAATCTGGTAGAAGGGACGGAGCGATAAGGGTGCATCTGGAGTGTGCTGTGCCCAGATTTGATCACCTAAATATGAAAAAGGACATTACAGAGAGGGATAATGGCACAGCAGGGAGCAAGTGGAATGACTCAGGGACTTGGGGAACTTAAATAGAAAGGCTGGGAAGGAGAAAAAAAAAAAAAAAGAAGTAGGTCTGCATCCTTTGGAAAGTATTAAAGGGGGAGCAGAGAGTGCAGAGGAAAAGATTGTGAAGGGAATAGGAGGAAAAGGAGCTACTGAGTTATTTAAGCTTGTGCTAAGAGCAGGAGCCAGAGGTTATGAACTGGAGGCAGAGGAAATATTGAATCACAGAACGGTGAAGGTTGGGAGGGACCTTCAAGATCATCAGGTTCCAACCTCCCTGCTCTGAGCAGGGACACCTCCCACCAGACCAAGCTGTGGATGTCCCTGATCCTCCTGCCTTGCTGGCTCCAGGTGGGGTGGGATGTGGGATGGATCCAGAGGAGCCATCCCAGGCCTCCTGCAGCTCCAGCCACCCCAGCCCCCTCCCACATGTGCTCGGAGGG
>NW_009952454.1:495667-496038 GCF_000747805.2 Chaetura pelagica | reverse complement strand
GTTGAACCCTCCCGCCAGGCCGAGCGTGGGGGGACTGTGACATGTTTTTGATCTCCTAACTGGTGGGATTTTGGCCGTGTTGGCACCGGCAGGGGACCCTGGCACCGCAGCAGCGACCCAGCGCGGGAGCCCGGGGTTCCAGCAGCCTGGAGGGGAGCAAACGGGTGTCTTGGCAGGAGCAGCCTGAAGCTCTCAGCTGGATTTGCTGGGCTGCTCCAGCATCCTTGTGGCTCTCGGAAATTAGAAACAAGAGTTTTTCCATCAGCCAAATGCTCATCTGGCGCCTCGGCCGCCCCAGCTAATTAAGCTCTGCCCCCCCCTCTCAAGGGCTCCCAGCGTCTCCTCCTCGCCCCTGCTCCACCTGGACAGCA
>NW_009952454.1:486935-491736 GCF_000747805.2 Chaetura pelagica | reverse complement strand
ACACAAGACAAGAGTTCAAACGTGCCCCTGAGCCAGAGGCTTCAGGCAGGAGGCTGCTCTGATGGCACAGCACCAAAGGAGGGGTGACTCCAGATGTCACGACACGAACATCTCCATGATGTGACCCCCATGGATAATTAAACCCTGTAAAATGACATTTTGCAGGGGGGGGGGAGGGACTGGAGCAGTGGGGCTGTACCAGTGATCTGGGCTGCTCTGCCATGTGGCTGCACCGAGCCCAGGAAGCATAAACAGAAAATATCCAGCACATGTTGGAGGAAATGTTTCTAATCTGGTAGAAGGGACGGAGCGATAAGGGTGCATCTGGAGTGTGCTGTGCCCAGATTTGATCACCTAAATATGAAAAAGGACATTACAGAGAGGGATAATGGCACAGCAGGGAGCAAGTGGAATGACTCAGGGACTTGGGGAACTTAAATAGAAAGGCTGGGAAGGAGAAAAAAAAAAAAAAAGAAGTAGGTCTGCATCCTTTGGAAAGTATTAAAGGGGGAGCAGAGAGTGCAGAGGAAAAGATTGTGAAGGGAATAGGAGGAAAAGGAGCTACTGAGTTATTTAAGCTTGTGCTAAGAGCAGGAGCCAGAGGTTATGAACTGGAGGCAGAGGAAATATAGAATCACAGAACGGTGAAGGTTGGGAGGGACCTTCAAGATCATCAGGTTCCAACCTCCCTGCTCTGAGCAGGGACACCTCCCACCAGACCAAGCTGTGGATGTCCCTGATCCTCCTGCCTTGCTGGCTCCAGGTGGGGTGGGATGTGGGATGGATCCAGAGGAGCCATCCCAGGCCTCCTGCAGCTCCAGCCACCCCAGCCCCCTCCCGGGAAAGAGGTTTTGTTTCCAAAGCCCCATCCAGACACTGAAATCTGATTTACACTGATGGAAGTGGGACGAGCTCCCCGTGCTTATGGGCCTTGGGGTCATCCAGAAAACCAGCCAGACGTGACAACTGCATCATTTTCTTCTGCAGCCTGAGCAGCCCCAAGCAGGACCCCCTTCCTTTTTTTTTTGATGCTGAAGCCTAATGACCCCCGTCAGCAGCTCAGGGGATGTGCTGGGGTGAAACCTCCCGCCAGGCCGAGCGTGGGGGGACTGTGACATGTTTTTGATCTCCTAACTGGTGGGATTTTGGCCGTGTTGGCACTGGCAGAGGACCCTGGCACCGCAGCAGCGACCCAGCGCGGGAGCCCGGGGTTCCAGCAGCCTGGAGGGGAGCAAACGGGTGTCTTGGCAGGAGCAGCCTGAAGCTCTCAGCTGGATTTGCTGGGCTGCTCCAGCATCCTTGTGGCTCTCGGAAATTAGAAACAAGAGTTTTTCCATCAGCCAAATGCTCATCTGGCGCCTCGGCCGCCCGAACTAATTAAGCTCTGCCCCCCCCTCTCAAGGGCTCCCAGCGTCTCCTCCTCGTCCTTGCTCCACTTGGACAGAAGCACAAATTACTCAGGCAAAAGGCACGAGGGTTCCCGGCGCTGTGATAACCTTTCCCTCTTTAAATGCAGCCCAGCACTTCAGGAGCAAGAGCCTAATATATTATTTAGTGCAAAAAGCAGACCCAGGACTCGGAGCGATCATGACAGTGCTAATAACGGGACCAGTCCTAACGATTAACAACAATTACCACCGGCGGGCAGATGCTAATGAGGACGAGCAGGGTGTTTAAATGGCTGGCAGGGCTGTGACAGGCGAGAGCCAGAGTCCTCGGGGTGGCCTGGGAGTGCAGGGTCACAGTGACAGGGTTGGCATCACCCTGCCATGGAGCTGGACCCACCTCCGGCTGCAAAACCCGCAGGGAAGCGGCTCCGACAGGCTGGGAAAGGGAAGGGAAAACGTGCGTGTCCGTGCGCACGTCCCAGCTCCTCCTGCTTTCCTCCCAAGGAGCCTCCCTGGACAAGTGTTCAGCACCACGTTAAGAGCACAGGATGGTTGGTAAGGATCAGGACCTGGGATTTTTTCTGAGCTCTAGGTGCTGATACCGGCTGCAGCTGCCACAATCTCCAGTGGCCAAGTGACTTGTTGTGCCAGGGGGTGGGAAATGAGCTCCACAAATCCAGGGGGAGTGAAGGAATGCTGACTTGCCCTGGGCCCTGCAGGTGGCTGGGACTCAGCCCTGTCTGTGTTACCAGGATTTCTGTAGAAAGGGGTCTGAGTGTCTCTCTGGGCTGGGGACAAAGGCCCAGGAAACATCTAAAGGGGGTTTGGTGTTGGCCAAGGGGAACTGCTGGATGAGGATTTCTGGAAACACTGTGAATCACAGAATCATTTAGGTTGGAAAACACCCTTAAAATTATTGAGTCCAACCATTAACCCAGCACTGCCCAGGCCACCACTAAACCATGTCCCTCAGCCCCACATCTACAGGGCTTTGAAATCCCTCCAGGGATGGTGACTCCACCACTCCCCTGGGAAGCCTGTTCCACGCCTGACAACTATTTTAGTGCAGAACTTATTCCTAATATCCAATCTAAACTTCCCCTGGCACAACTTGAGGCCAATTTACCTCTTTTCCTATCACTTCTTACTTGGGAATGGGGGCTCCTGGACAGCTGGGAGGGAAAACCACCCGAGCAACGCTTGGGGTGCTTGTGTCTCCTCTTGAGCTCTGAAGCAGGAGGATGATGTGGGAAGCTCTGCTGAGCTGGGCTGTGCCAGGAGGAGGTGTGTTCCCATGGGAAGAGGGCCAGCAGGAAGCCCCTGGCTGCTCACACACGAGGGCTGCTTTCCTGTGCCAGGGCGGAAGCGGTGATGGGAAACGAAGCAGGTGGGACCAGGGAGGAAACAGACCTTCCGCTCCCACCCCCCGGTGTGGGTCCTTAAGGAAAAAGCAGGGGTGGGGGCCCTGCTGACCACGGCAGGCTCTGGAGGCTCCGGGCAGGCGGTGCTGGTTCCTGGGGTGGTGCTGAGCATCCTTCCCGCTTCCCGCCCCGAGATCCCACCCGGCGGCCGCTTCCTCTGGGCTCTGAGCCCCTTCCTGCCCTCTCTCCAGGCTGGTGCTGCCCTGGGGCCTCTTCCCAGCCCCTCAGGCTGCACTGGGAGGGCTGGTTCCAGGCTGGGATGAGGGACAGGGGTGGGAGTGCCTCATGGGGAGGTTCTTCAGCACACAGATCTCACCAGGCAAGAGGAGGGGCTTCTCCACCCACCCTGGGGTGCTTGTCCAAAAAGAAGAGACATCCCCTGTGCTGGTGAGTGGAGAAGACAGGGAGAGCTCCCAGAGTGCCAGTTGTCTGAACTTTACTGGTTGCAGAGTCTCCTCTCATCCATCACTCTGCTCCTGGGGACGTTCCCATCCTCTGCAGACCCCTCCATCCCCACCAACGGGGCACCCAAACTCAGCCCCCCCACTATCACCTTGAGGTCCTTTGGGGTGCAAAAGTAGGGTGGGCTCTTACCACTTCTCTGTCTGCTCCTGGCAACCTCGCTGTCCTCTGGGCAGGGGGGGTCCAGCTCCTCATCTGAGGGGGGGGGAGGAAAACAGAGCAGAGAAGTCAGGACAAGGGCTGTGAGTGCTCCTGCTGCACCAAGCCCCAGCAGGCAGAGGGGCTGCCAGTGCATCCAACTGTCAGGATAATAAATTCCCAGCTTAATTGTGAAGAGTGGAAGGGAGGAAGTCACAGATAATATTTTAAAACGTGTTGCATAAAAATATGAATCGTTGTTAACACTGGTAAAAACAAATCACTTATTATAGCCTCATAAATTTTGGCAGCACTTTGCTGGGTGCCCTGTAGGAAGAGACTCTTCCTGCACAGGCCTCAGAGCCCAGAGAAAAAGAGACCCTGAGGAGAAATGCCAGGACAGGAATGTGAGGAAGGATGGGAGACAGGAATTAAGGAGGAGAAAGAGGCAGGGAAGGGCAGGCTGGCATGGTGCTGGGGGAGTGGGGAAGGGGATGCAAGGAAATCATGTGAAATGATGCCATGGAAAAGGTTAAGTGGGCTGCAAGTCCTGGGGAAGCCTTGTAAAAGTGTCTAGAGGCTTCCAGGCTCAAGGATCTGCATGGAAATAAGTTTAAATAAGATGATTGAACCCCCATCCAGCCTGAGCTGCTCTGGGTGCTGGGGGAGCTGGGTGTGCAGCACCCAGGGCAGCTGCCAGCACAGCCCAGCCCTCCTTCTGCAGTCAGAGGGACCAGGAGAAACCTAATGCAGGAATAAACATAAAAACTGATTTGCAAACGTTCCAGAAACCAAACTGGTCATCAGCACCTCGTGCACTGTGCCTGGCCAAGGGCTGTTGGGGACCACGGGGTGACACCAGTGGATCCCCAGGCATGAGAGGTGTCCCTGCTGCATCTCAGGGGATGTGGCTTTGCTGTCACCTTTACAGGTGACAGAAGCCAAGCCTGGGTCTTCTGCTGATCCCACACCAGCCAGGACAGGGCTTGGAGCTTCCTGGGGATGCAGCCCCAGCCCTGCCTGTCTCTGCCAGGGGTCAATGCCAACCAGTTCTGGGCTCCAGGTACAAACTGCAGCCCCAGCTGGGGGGGTCACAGCAGCTGCTCCCCAATTAGATGGGGAGTGGCCCCCAAAATCTGCTCTACATAAATCAGACTTGGCTGTAAAACCTGGCTGCTGCTGGGACAGAACCTCGTTAGCATTGCTCTTCAAATAAATGATGGAAGTTGTTTGTTTGCCTGCTCTTTGCATGTGTGGAAGAGAGGGCAGGTGAGGTAGATGCTTCCCTGCCTTCCCACACACACTTCCCAGCCCTTCCTGCCTGGATTCCCTTCACCAGAGGCACCGAATTCCCTGATCCCAGCTCGGCGTGAGCTGGGGCAGCCAAACCCC
>NW_009952454.1:484542-485771 GCF_000747805.2 Chaetura pelagica | reverse complement strand
GGGCTGGAGCTGCCGGACCCCCCGGGATGTGGCTCTGGGCACCTGCGGGTCCCAATGGTCCCGGGGAGACGTTTCCATCCTTCCTGCTCCATCCACCCTTTCCCGGGAGCTTCCCCGAGGTCCCAGAGCTGCTCCCGTTGCTGGCACAGCTCATGGGGGGGTCACATCTCCAAGCCCCCCCTCCCTACCCCACCTGGGGCTGTTTTAGCCCAGATTGGGTGGAACGGGGCTGATTCTAACCAGAAATCAAAGCCACAACCCCCCTGTTGGCATCTCCTGCCTGAGCCACCAGCCTGGCTGGGACAAGGTGCTCTCCTGTGTCTCCTCTGTGCCTCAGTTTCCCTTTCCTTCCAAAGCCTCTGCCCTGCTGACCCCTCACTCTGTGCCTTTTACCAATGGTGCTCAGAGAAAAGCCCTTCTGGGTCCTTCTGTGCCCCTGCAGGGAGCTCTTCCAGCTGCTGGGCTGCAAGGCACTAGAATGTGCAGAAGGAACAGATGAAAACCTCCTGGGATCTCCATGGGAGCAGCCACAGCCCCTGCAGGTGCCCCGGGATGACACCCAGGCTCAGCTCATGTGGATTTGGAGCTGTGCAATTCCTGGATGGAGCCCGTGGGGGGTGCAAGAATCTCCCCTCCACCCTGTTGCAACCAGGTGCTTTTCCAGCTGAAAAAGGGCTGCTCTGCCTTCCCGGGCCTGGCTGCTCGAGCTCAGCCACCAGCTGGATTTTAGAGTGATGAATCTGAAGGAAACACTGAAAAAAGCATCTCCTGGGGGCTGTGCTGCTTCCCCCATCACAGCCTCGGCCACACCACCCCTGAGAAAACACCTTGACTGGGGCAGCACATCCCTGGGGGCAGCTCTGGGCACCCAAACCTGGGGTGCAGAGCCCCCTGGCAGCCCCCAGCAGAACTTGGGGGGGCTGGCACCCCCTGCACCCCACTGCAGTGCTGGAGCAGCCCGGGCCTTGGGCAGATTCTCCGAGGAGCTGTGTTTTAATGTAGCAATTTGATTCAATTTTCCACTCTATAAAATTACCCATCACTGCTCGTTGCTTCCTAACAGACACCTTCACTCTTAATTTAACAATCCTATCGAATTCTGCCAGCGAAATTGGAAAAATTTATCACCTGTGAAATTTTATTTTTCCTTGGTTGTATCTGTTTTTGTAAAACTTCATTAACGACGATGACTTGCTGAGGAAATTATCTCTTCATCTCCCTCCCCCCCC
>NW_009952454.1:476426-484509 GCF_000747805.2 Chaetura pelagica | reverse complement strand
TTCTCGCTCGGGACAAGAGGGAGCAGCCAAGCCCAGAGGAGCCCCTGGCTTGGATAGGGACTTTCTCTTTTATTGCTGGGGGGGTCTCAGGGGTGCAAAGGGTTGGGGTGGACAAGGTGGGGACAGAGCAGATCTCTCCCACCTGCCTCTAAGCCTTGCAACTGGTTTCTCACCACTCGCCCCCTCTGCACTACCCCCTACGTTCAACCTGGCAGGGAACTGGGATCTGCAGGGGGGGAGAAACTTGCCCACAGGGCAGAGCTGTGGTGCTGCTTCAGCTGCCAGTGTCCTGCACGGTGTCCTGGATGTCCCACAGCTCCTGCCTGTGCCTTGGCTCAGCACCTGGTGCAGGAGGCTTGGCTGAACCCCCAGGATGGCAACAAAGCCCCCAGGATGCCCATGCTGCAGGACCAAAGGGCCCTGCCCAAGCCCTGCTGAAGACAGGGGCTGCAACCCTGCTGCTGGAGGCCAGACACAGCCCTTCAGCTGCCCAAGGAACATCCCAGCAAGCTTTTCAGAAGCTGGGATGGGCAGGACAGGGAAAGCTTCATAATTAAAGGAGAGGTTTGGCTGGGATGTTCCCTCCTCCTCCTCTGCAGCCTCAGGACACTGATCCCTACAAGGACAAAGCTGGTCAGCAGGATCAGCTCCACTTCAAGGCAGTCTGCAGCCCAGAGCTAGGCAAGGGAGGGCTCTGTCCCTAAACCCACCCTGCACAGGCTCCCAGGATCACTGTTGGCTCCATGTGGAACAGACCTCACATCCCATGTCTGCTCTGCAGTTGATTTTGGTGGCCACAAAGCAGTGAGGAGCTGGGGACAGTGCCCCGGGCTGGCAAAGCAGCAGCACCTCCCAGCCCTGCCCTGGGACCCCCACGCTGAGGCTCCTGCCTGGAGGAGGAGAAAAATGCTGCCCAAAGAGCTGAGGGTGTGACCAGAGGAAGGGAAGGTCAGGGAAGAAAGACATGAGATGGGGAGAGGCTGAGGGCTCTGCTCCCTGCTCTGGATGCTGCTTGCAAAGTGCCAGGCAGAGCTTTCCTTTGGCAGCAATAACAAGCCAAAGATCTCAGGCACCATAAAACTTCCTGGTGCATTTGATATATTTTTATTTTAATCCCTACAATTATAAAGTTCTGAAATAAATAAGAAGAAACAAGGGCCTATTTTGCATCTCCAACCGCAGCCACCAAGGGCCCCTGCTTGCTGGGGTAAGGAGCAGGGCTGGGTGATCCCTTGAATAAGGCTCAGGTGACCCTGGTGACCAAGCCCTGGGGCATGTCACACTGTGATTTCTGCTCTAATGGTAAGAAACGTTGCAGACCATGTCACCCTCACAGGCTTCTGTGCCAAGAAGATGCCTCCTGGCTCCTTTCACCTGCAGCTGCTGCCTCCAGACCCTGTGCACTGCCAGTGAGCAAGGGCTGGTCTTTAATGCAGTTATTTTATCATCTCTTGGAAGGCCAGTAATTGTGTTACAGCCATGACTGCATGCCCAGAAGGGAGCATTTTCATCATCTAAGGTCTGATTTCCCAGGTAACACAGCCCAGAGATTCACCTCTCACCAAACCCAATATTACTCAAGCTGAACGAAGCGCAACCTCTGAAAGCCCCACTTGAGTTTACAGACCCTCCACCCCACCAGAACAGAAAGGGTTTGCTCTTGTGGTCCATCAAGCAGCCTGAACAGAGAAATGGGGTCAAACCTTTGAGTTATGGGTCCTTTAAACTCAGCAGAGCCTTTAGATGTTCATTCCCAATCTAGGTGTGATGTGGCCAAGGTCTCCTGCTGTGTTTGCAGGGCTGAGGCTCAGGGTTTAACCTGCTTATCTGGGGTTGCTCACCTGGCAAGACCTCATAGATGTCATCCTCTTCCATCTCAATGTTTGGCTCATCCTGATTCAAGGTAGCATTGTGGGATGTGGTGTTCAAAGAGTCAGAACTGTCCACGTCATTGTAGAGCTCTTCTTCATCCTCCTCATCACACGGGATGGTGAGGGAGCTCAGGTCTGGCAGGAGAGACCAAAAGTATGAGGAGCAAACCAAAGGACCAGCTGGAACTATCAGTGAGCTGAAATCAAGGAACCCCAAGGTGCCTCAAGGAATGGAGCCTGACCCCACCCCTGGGCAGCTGCCTATGGTTTCCAGAGGGTTTCCACAGACAGGGCTGGAGTCTTGCCTCACTACTGCTGGTCTCAAACTGGGACACCTCCCGTGGAGCCAAACCCCATCGTCCATCAGCTGGGGACAGAACAGCAGATCTATGACCCCAGCAGTGAGGAGCCTTTCCCACCCTTTCCTGTCCCACTTGGTGACATTTGCAGCCTTTGAGGGCTCACACAACTCTATCCTCTAAAATCAGGGGTTGGGCCAAGCTGCCAGACTCACCCTTCTGGAGGAACTGGATCTGATCCACCCAGTCTTCAGCCTCTGCTGGGCTTGGGGCTGTGAACTGGAGAAAGAGTCACTGGTTATCATGCTGCTGCTTCTATGGAGGATGAGGGAAAAGACTGTCTGCTAGAACAGGGGCTGGAGATCCTGGATCTGCCATTCTCTACTCTCTGATTTTGGGAAAGCCACCTCCATCCTTTATCTCCCTGTTCCAGAGAGGGAAACAGAAGCGGAACAAAACCAGACTATCCCAGAGGAGGCTGTCAAGCCTAATTCATTAAAATAATTCAGATGAAAACCACAAACCCCACAGAATATACACTGACTCTGACCCAAGACTCTCCATCCAGGGTCTCCCTCAAGCTCAGGCTCCTGTGCACACTTCTGGGACAGGGACAAGTGTTTCATTCCACCAGTTTCAGGTTCCCCTCCGAACACTCAAACCGAAGGTTTAAATTTAACCTGGCTCTGAACTGCTTATTTAAAAATTAGCTTTCCAAACCCAGTTCTCTATGGCTGCTACCCCATGTTCTAACCCTCATGCCTCATGAGTGCAAAGAGACCCCAGGATCCCTCTTTACCAGGGGAAGGTCCACGCTGAGATGACCCACCAAGGAGAAGCACCTTTTGCTTTGTTTTACCAGGGAGCTTGGCCAGCCACAGGCTCCCTGACCCCCCAGGACCACCCTGCACCTCTGCCCTGGGCACAGGGGCTTTAGTGTCTTGTGCCCAAGCCAGCACAGAAGGTCCATTTCTTCCCCCAGTCCCTACCTCGTAGGTGCGTTTCCCAGGGCAGATTAACTCAAAGCAGCACTTTTTCCGGGAGTCCTTGCGCAGGTGAAAGGCCAGCTGGGCACTGTAGTGCTCCATGGAGAAGTTGCCTTTAGGTTGCTTGCCTGCAAGAAGAAAACTACCCTCAATCTGGAGTCTGCATCTTTTTTATCAAGCTGGCTCTACTGCTGGGTGCTGCAGGTGGCTGCTGCCCATGAAGGGAAACTGAGGCACATCACGTGTCAACGGGGAATGAGCAGGAAAAACCTTCAGCCTGAGCACACCCACCCCCAGGAAATCCAGAGGGGATTTTATACATAGTCTTCATAAAGACTGAGGGAAGAGGAAGCCCTTTTAGACCTCAAGAGGTTGTGAGCAGTCAGTGAAAGGTTGTGGGAGAAGGGCTGGTTGAAATGCAGCAGAGACCACTGAGTGCTGGGGGAAAGTGATGCCAGTGATTGTTCTGCTGGTGAGGGATTAACAGGCTGGTGTGCAGGAAGAAATGCAGGGAGGCCTTGGAGAACTGGGCTGTGGGAATTGCTGATGCACAGGCATGGCTGGTGTCAGCCAGGGTGGAGAGAGGGAACCTCTCTGCAGTCATCTGAGGTGTCTTTGTTTCCCTCAGCTCATTATTTCCTTATGAATCTTCTGCAGGAAGTGTGGGAATCTGATTTGGGCCATTGCTCTTCAGGTTTCTCTGATTTGCAGATCCCTATAAAACTGCCAGGGGTGAGGTCAAACCCTCTGTAAGGATTCCAGCCCATGAAGAGCAGGTTTGCTTTACTCTTTTGTCTTCTGGAAACCATGATCCTTGGGCTGGAGCAGCTCTGCTCTGGAGACAGGCTGGGAGAGTTGGAGTGTTCAGCCTGGAGAAGAGAAGGCTCCAGGGAGACCTTAGAGCACCTTCCAGTGCATGAAGGGGCTCCAGGAAAGCTGGGGAGGGACTTGGGACAAGGGCAGGGAGGGATGGGATGAGGGGGATGGATGAAAAGTGGGAGAGGGAGATTGAGGTGAGACATGAGGAGGAAATTCTTTGCTGTGAGGGTGGTGAGAGCCTGGCCCAGGTTGCCCAGGGAAGCTGTGGCTGCCCCATCCCTGGCAGTGTTGAAGGGCAGGTTGGATGGGGCTTGGAGCAACCTGGTCCAGCAGTAGGTGTTTCTGCCCATGGCAAGGGGTTGCAACTAGGTGATCTTTAACCCAAACCATTCTATGGTTTTACTATTTGGATGATGACAACTGCTCACCCCCCACAGAAACAACCAACCATCAACCCTTGGCTCCAACACCCACCTCTGCCAGCAGCTCAGCCCCCTGCACCAACCCCTCCAGGCGGAGAGGGATTGGGAACCTTCACAGAAGTGCTCCAAATCCTCAGACAAAGGATGTGGGAGAAGGACAAAGACCCAGCTTCATCCCCACCACCCACTGAGTTTCATCCTGTGCTCACTATTGTAAGTCAAGGAGGAAGGTGTGGATTTTGTGAGCTGTTTACATGCCCTGTTTCTGGAAGGGTGGGAGAGGGGAAGGCCATCTATCTAATCATGCCAAACTCTGTTGGAGATATTAGCTGTCTGTTTATATGGACCTGATGGAGCATGACTGCAAAATATTTATATACCCTGACACGTGGATTATATAGAGTCACTCAGGGGGTTGAAGCCCAGCTGATGGTTAATGGAAAACCTGGTACATCCTTTTATTTACACACTGCTCTGTTCCTGTGTCTCTTCTTCCCCACTTCTAAAGGTGCTTGGGGGCAAAAAAAGCAAGCTGAGATCTCCCTTTCTAGGAGAACCTGGATGTTATACCTTGAATGACAACCTTCCCACCTTCCCCTTGTCAGGAATTAGCTTGTCCTCCAGCAAGGGCTCTCCCTGTTCTTCTCCAGCCCCATCCCTGCCCTCAGCCACCACCCACAGCTTGGGCACTGGAGGCAGGTAACTCAGCACTTACTTTTCTCATTGGCATAGTAGTAGAAGGTCCTTCTGTGGAGGACACACCACCTCTTTTGCCACTCTGACCCGAAAAAGCTGTGATCTAGAAAGAAAAGGAGAGCAAAAGAGCAAAAAATGTACTATTTTTCTGTTCTCTCCTTGTATGAATATTTAGGGGAAAGAAGATTTTTTTTCTCCTGAGAAAATCCTGTGGGTTTCTGGCACAAAATTCAGGTGAGCCAATTTAAATCTAAAACCTCAACCAAGTAAAGGAGAACCAGCCTAGAGCTTGGGCCTTGGTCCTGCTCACTGGGAGGAAATGTGGTTTTGGGTTAAACCTCTTGAATTGAGGTTTAAGCAAACTTTTATTCCTCTGTAATTGGAGCAAATGAAACCATGCAGAGGGGCAGTTACAGAGCTCAGCTGATGGCCACAAGAAAAACAAAGGGGCTGTTCTTGCCTCATACCACCTGTCATACAGCAAATAAATCAAGATAAAATCAGAGTGATGAGGAAATAATTTGTAGCTTTCACAAGAGTCAGTAAAATCAAGATAAACCTGAGGCTGACTCACAGTCCTTATCTCAACTTGCTAATGTGTGTGATGCCACACAACTACCTTGTCTTCACTGGGGCTTTATCCTCATTAGGTGTTGCTGGTTAGAAGGGCACATCTTGCCTTAGAGCTCTGGGCTGCTGCTTAATTCAATTGTTAGGTTTTAATCTTAGTGCAGTTTGATGATCTGCAAAGGGGGAGAAAGACATAAAGGCTGTGGCCTCCCTGGGTGATTCTGAAAGATTCTGCATGTGCCTGCAGGCAGATCTGCAGAAAAAAGAAGTGCTTTCCTGTTTGTTCTTCACCTGAAAATCTGCATTCTTGGTCATTCTGAGGTGCCATCCCCAAACCTGGTGATGGATTTGTCAGGCCTTACCTCGGGACCTCTTCTCCAGATATCCTTGCTTCAAAATGTTCTCTTGGACAGGCTTGGGGGTGAGATCCAATCCTAGAGAGAGCAAAGCCAAGTCTTAGGGTTTCCTCTGAGCACAAGCCCCCAGCACAAGGTTTTCAGCCCCATTCTCTGCAGAAGCAGCCTGAGAAGCCAGACCAGCAGCTGGAGGTGAAAATCATGGTCTGTCACCATCTCACCAGCAGTGGGCTTAGAACTAGATGATCTTTAAGGTCCCTTCCAACCCAAATGATGATTCTGTGATTCCTAATCCTGGTTGCAGCCTCTCAGAAGAAGTCCTCAAGGAAACCAGGACCATGACCTGGTTTAGTGGTGGATTTTGCAGTGCTGAGTTAACGGTTGGACTTTCCAACCAAAACAATTTGATTATACACATGGCTACAGGGACCTGTCCTCAGCAGGCTGAGGCTGGTGCTGCTCCTGGAAGTGATGCTCAGCCCTTCACCCCCAAAGCTGCCTGGGAGCCCTTGGCAGCAGGCAGATTCTGCTCAAGTTTACGGACTTGGACGACATGATCCCCTTGTCTGGTCTAAACTTGGCACCTTGCCCTGGGCTGGTGGCCAGACCCTGTGGCCATGGAGGGGCTCTGGCACCCTCTGCATGGGGTGATGGCCACATCCCATCCCCACCTCAGGGCCAGGATGTCCCCAGCCCCTGGCTGAGAAGGCTTCTCCTTCCTCTCCTGCTCATCTCCTGCCACCACAACTTGTACTAAGCCTCAATAAAACCCAAGGAACTAAATGCCCCTGATCACTTCCCTGTGCCCAGCCTTGGCAGCCTTTTCTTCCCAGGCTCCCAGGTCACAGGAGCTCCTGTGGTTTCCTCAGTGTGTCTCCCCAAGACCCAGCTCCCAGCCCCATCCATCCCCAGTGTCACCTCCCTCCTTCTCGGGCTATTTTCATGTTTGTGTTTTACAGTTGGCAACCTCTGGGCTCCCTATAAATCCTCCCCCAACAGCTCTCGGGGTGAGGGGCAGACACAGAGACACACAGAGCTTGGGTTGGTGGGAAGGCTCCTCCACGTCTGTCTGCTCTGTTGGCTGGAAACCAGATCCTGCCAAGAACAAACCCCCGGCTTGTGCGGAGCTGCCGGGGCGGCTCCAGCTCGGGGAGGGCTGGGACACTGTGGGATTGCCTGGAGGACACAGACACCCCTTCCCACACGGAGAAACCCTTCTCTCCAGCACCTGCCTGACTCAAACACCTTCAGCCTTTTCTCCAGCACCTCGGAACAAGGCACAACACCTTCCCCAAGCCCAGCCCCGACCCCTTTTTCCCCACGCAAATCTAACTGTCATATAACGGGACATTTACAAGGAGGAGCAGGGGCTGCCGGGTGCCCGGGGACAGCCTGCCACTATGAATATGACACCAATGTGCCCCACACCAGCTCGCCCACCCCGCTGGCAGGAGCATAAAAAATGCTTGAGTGAAACTTTTATTCAGACATGCAGAGCAGAGGCCCCAGCGGGGGCCGGAGCAGCCCCGGCCAGAGCCCATCAGCGCCAGCGCCGCGATTGAATTACCCAGGGGGGAGGCAGGAGCTGCCAGAGCTGCTCCACTGCTTTCATTTCATTGACTTGCAGCCCATTAGCAGCGTGGGGCTTCCCTCTGCCCCCGCTCCCCCCTAAAAACTGGCTGCAGAAATCTCAAGCCTGGGGGATGTTGCTGAGGCTCCAGCCAGGCAAGGACGTGTCCGGCCCTCCTGGTCCTCCTTTGGATGCACTTTCTGCTCTTGCCTTGGTTGCCAAGAGAGATTTGGGGGAGTGCAAGGACCTTGCAGCAAGCACAAAGAGCAACCGAAGCAGGGAAGCAGCACGGACATGATGGGAGCCAGAAACAGACTCTTCCAGCCCCACATCCTTGCCCATCATTTCTCCACCCTTGCCCATATGAATCACAGAACCATGGAATCCCAGACTGGTTTGGGGTGGGAGGAACCTTAAGGATCACCCATTGCCAACCCCCTGCATGGGCAGGGACACCTCCCACCAGCCCAGGCTGCTCCAAGCCCCATCCAACC
>NW_009952454.1:462208-476126 GCF_000747805.2 Chaetura pelagica | reverse complement strand
GAGATGCCGGGGCGGCTCCAGCTCGGGGAGGGCTGGGACACTGTGGGATTGCCTGGAGGACACAGACACCCCTTCCCACACGGAGAAACCCTTCTCTCCAGCACCTGCCTGACTCAAACACCTTCAGCCTTTTCTCCAGCACCTCGGAACAAGGCACAACACCTTCCCCAAGCCCAGCCCCGACCCCTTTTTCCCCACGCAAATCTAACTGTCATATAACGGGACATTTACAAGGAGGAGCAGGGGCTGCCGGGTGCCCGGGGACAGCCTGCCACTATGAATATGACACCAATGTGCCCCACACCAGCTCGCCCACCCCGCTGGCAGGAGCATAAAAAATGCTTGAGTGAAACTTTTATTCAGACATGCAGAGCAGAGGCCCCAGCGGGGGCCGGAGCAGCCCCGGCCAGAGCCCATCAGCGCCAGCGCCGCGATTGAATTACCCAGGGGGGAGGCAGGAGCTGCCAGAGCTGCTCCACTGCTTTCATTTCATTGACTTGCAGCCCATTAGCAGCGTGGGGCTTCCCTCTGCCCCCGCTCCCCCCTAAAAACTGGCTGCAGAAATCTCAAGCCTGGGGGATGTTGCTGAGGCTCCAGCCAGGCAAGGACGTGTCCGGCCCTCCTGGTCCTCCTTTGGATGCACTTTCTGCTCTTGCCTTGGTTGCCAAGAGAGATTTGGGGGAGTGCAAGGACCTTGCAGCAAGCACAAAGAGCAACCGAAGCAGGGAAGCAGCACGGACGTGATGGGAGCCAGAAACAGACTCTTCCAGCCCCACATCCTTGCCCATCATTTCTCCACCCTTGCCCATATGAATCACAGAACCATGGAATCCCAGACTGGTTTGGGGTGGGAGGAACCTTAAGGATCACCCATTGCCAACCCCCTGCATGGGCAGGGACACCTCCCAGCAGCCCAGGTTGCTCCAAGCCCCATCCAACCTGCCCTTCAACACTGCCAGGGATGGGGCAGCCACAGCTTCCCTGGGCAACCTGGGCCAGGCTCTCACCACCCTCACAGGGAAGAATTTCCTCCACATGTCCAACCTACATCTCCCCAGAGATACCCCTGGAGTAGCTCCTGCCTTCTCAGTTGTGCTTGGCCCTATTTGAGATAAGTTTTCCACATAAACATATCCCTCATTTCAGGTTATTTGTGGCCCTGGGTCCCAGGACCCACTGGGCTGGCAGCTCATCAGGACAACTCTGCAGCAGCACCTCCAAAATGCCCTTGGAAGCCCAAATTTCTCCTGCTCTCCATGAGACACTGTGCCTCAGTTTCCCAGCAGAAGAACCAGAAGACAGGGAGACTCCCTTCTTCTTAAATACTCCGTGGCTGCTCAGACAAACGAATCCAATTAAGGAGGGGTTTGTGAGGGTTGATTTGATTGCACAGGGCTCTGGAAATTTTAAGTTTTACAGAATGTGACATGAAGAAGGCAGCTGGAACCTGTGCTGCTGCAGCCTCTCCAGTGCAGCCCTGCCCAGGCAGGGCCAGGAAGATTAAATCTGCACCAGGTGGGTGAGGATGGAGGGACATGGTGCTCGGGGCTCTGCCTGGCTTGGGCTCTGGGGGGTGTCCCCATCCCTCCCCATGTCCCCAGCCTGGCCCTAACAACAACCCAGATGGCTTTTGCTAGCAGCAAAGAGCTGCTTTAGCCTGAAAAGACAGTCCCTGGGGATTTTTGTTCCTTCAAACTGTCCCAATAGACACGCAGAACACCCAGTGAGGCTGGGTGGGAACCCACCCAGGGATGCTCTGTGGATCCTGAGGGCAGAGGGTTTATTTGCCCAGATGACACAACTGGCCAGTAAACCCCAGCTCACCACACCTTCCAGGACACTGGGAACAGCCCATGTGCCAAAGTCCTGGAGACCAGTTTTCTGCATGGGATGCAGAAATGCTACCAAACTGGGGTATTTCATGAGTGGGAGAAAAGTGGGACCAGAGACCCACACCCATGGGTGCAGGAGCAGACCCTGGTTCTTCTCTTCCCCCTTTTTATTGCACCTCAACATTTCCTGGGATCTGTATCCCCTGGGGGCTGCTGAAGGATGCTCCAAGTCATCCCTCCTACCTCAGGCTGAACCCAGGCCACTCTCTGAGCCTTTGGTGACCCAATGGGAGCTGTGGGGTAAAATTGCAAGGAGTTTGGCTGCCGAGCGCCGGGACGGTCCCACCCCTGTCCCCGCCATGTCCTCAAGGACCTCTGGCTCTCAGCTCTGGCTCCAGCAGGCTCTGAGTCATGGCCACCAGCTGCACACCCTGTCACAGGAGCTGCAGCCAAGCACGCCCAGGGCCCTGGTGCTGCCCACGCTGTCACATCACCCTCTCCCAGCTCATTCTCCAACCTCCAGCTTATTCACCAGGCTCGGACGTGCCAAGAGCAGCTTCTGCTCCTGGGGATTTTGCAGGGAACACCCAGATCTATTTGGACCCCTCCCAGCCCCCTGTGGCACCTGTGCACGTTTCCCATCCCCTGCTCCTGCCATGTCCTCAAGGACCTCTGGCTCTCAGCTCTGGCTCCAGCAGGCTCTGAGTCATGGCCACCAGCTGCACACCCTGTCACAGGAGCTGCAGCCAAGCACGCCCAGGGCCCTGGTGCTGCCCACGCTGTCACATCACCCTCTCCCAGCTCATTCTCCAACCTCCAGCTTATTCACCAGGCTCGGACGTGCCAAGAGCAGCTTCTGCTCCTGGGGATTTTGCAGGGAACACCCAGATCTATTTGGACCCCTCCCAGCCCCCTGTGGCACCTGTGCACGTTTCCCATTGAAGCTACTGAGGAACAAAACAATTGGGAAGAGACCAAGATCTCCGCCCCTTTTTTTCCCCCCCCCGTGGCCTCCAAAGCCACTGCTGGGTGGCACTTGGGGGTCTCCTCAACCACAAGTTTCATACACTCAGAACCAAGAAGCTGGTTGTGAATCAGGCTCCTTCTGGTCTCTGATGGGAAAACAACACTTCCCATATTTAAACTGTTACCTTTTTCCAAGGTCAAGAGGATCTTGAAAGCATCTCTGCTTCCTCATATCATGATCCACACAGATTCCCCCTCAAAACCCTTTTTCCAAGTGTCCTTAACCAAAGGTACCAGCAAGATCTACCCCATGGTCTGGTCCTCCAGGAGCAAGTCCAGCTCCTTGGCTCCAGCCTCAGGCTGATGGAGGCTGGATGAGTTGGGCATGGCTGGGCAGGAACTTTTCACCTCCATGTAGATGCTACAGACTGGAGGAGCAGCCAGTGATGGGCAGGGAGTAATGCCCCAACCAGATGGAGCAGGAGAAAAGCCACCATGGGTAGTGATCCCCCTGGCCCTGCTCCTGGTCACAACCTTGGTGGCTCCCAGGCCTTTGGTGACCCTGGGACACACTTCCCTCCATGCCTCAGGAATGTCATCAAACCTTCCAGCACCTTGGAAACAGCCAGGGATAATTTACAACAACAGGAACAAAACGAGCAGCTATTTCAGTGAAAATGGGGAACCAAACAATTGTTAACATGGATCACATGAAATAGATCCTGTGCCAGACTAATTTTATTGCATTTTTTTTGAGCAGGAAAATAAGAAAGTAGATGAAGAAAAGTCAAGGCACAGCAGAGAAGATTTATTTGGGCTTCAGCTTGACTTTTCAGAAGAGGCTAGTAAGCAAAATCCGGAGTGTAGCATCCACCCTGGGATAACTACCAGGATTGAAAGCTAGTCAGCAAGCAGGAGGCTGGGAAAAATCAATGGCAACAAATCATCAAGAAGAAATTATCAACTGAAATATCCCTGTGTTCAGCTTCGGGATCAGTTGTCCTCAGGCTCAGGGTGCCACAAGCCATCCCAACCCAAATCCCATCCAAAAAATGTGGCTAAACCCAGAGCTTCCCTTGGGACAGGGGGAGAATTGCTAAATGCTCTCTTGTAGCAGCCAGTACAGACCAGTATTTTAAGGCAAGAACTAAGATGAACTGGTCCCAGGCAACGGTGGAGGCTTTTGACAAGTGCTGACAGGCAGGAGCAAACCCAAATCCATGGAAGTGGCTCAAGAAAACCACAGTTCCTACCTGGGGTTGGATGGTGCCCAATTACCTGCTCTGCCCTTGATGTCCTCATTGGGCCACAAGTCATGACTAAACCCAAATCAATAGGGGAGGAACAGATGGGCCTTTGTCAGACACCAAGTTAGTGTTGGATTTACTGCTGTTTTTCCAGAGGGCTCCATGACTGTGGGTTTTATGATTGATAAGCAAACAAGAGGCAGCCAGTGGCAACCAGTTGACTGTAGGGTGGGCTGGGATTTAGCCAGAGAGGGTGGAAAAAACCCCTCCAAACTTTTCTTGGTGTTTTGGTTTGTTTTGGTTTTGCCCCTGCTCTCTGGAAAATATAACAGCAAGTTTGCAGTGAAACCAACTTTGCCAAAGGAGAAAGAGTAGAAAATTCCAAGAGGAGAAAAGAAAAAATCCAAGAGGAGAAAAGAAAATTCCAAGAGGAGGCAAAACCTTTGGCCCCACAAGTTTCCTTCCAAATCACTGTCTATAATTGCAAAATAAAAACCACTAAATCTCAATATCTATTTGCACAGCTCATTAGCCAAGGGCTCACACTCAGCAAAGAGGGAGGGGGGAGAAATAAGAGAGAGGGTGGAAAAAAAACCCACCACCCTTCAGAACCAAGTGGATTTGGGGAGTTGCCATGGAAACCAGCCCTTTGCAGCCACATCTCCCAGATCTCAGCTGGGATGGGTCTGTCTGTCCACCCATCCAGGCTTCCCCAGGACCCAATTTTTTAAAGTCCTCTTAAAAAAAAAAAAGAAAAAAGAAAAGAAGCCTAATGTATGAAATATAAAAATATCTAATCTGTGTAACTGATTCCCCTGTTATTTCTCTCCCCCAAACATAACATTATGTCAGACATTCGACCTGCTGTGCTACCGGGACAACATGATTTACAACGTGAAAAGGGAAAACCTAAATCATCACGTAATGAAAACATTAAAGTTAATGCATCACAAGTGAGGAATTTATTACCATTAACTCCAATAAACAGTTATAAACCACCCGTCCTTTCCTGTCCACGCGCAGGGACACGGGCGCGGGGACTTCATTAAGCTCAACTTTCTTTTCCTCTTCACTAGGCTGCTCATGTGTGCTCCAAGTGGCCACCATTTATTGTTAACTGGACTGGCTCATTTTCCGGGGCCTGGAGAAGGTTTGAAGGCCTCATCCATTTCCTTCCACGGGTGGCTCGGCGCAGACAGATGGAAGAGGAAAGTTCTCGAGACGTGCAGCTCGATGAGTTTATTTAAAGGCCGCTGAAATATCTGCTTTGACAAAAGCCACCCCTTGCCCCAGCCCTGGGGGCAGCTCCTCAAAGAGGCTGCTGAGTAAGTAAGAACATCTGGGCACACTGGGTGGGTCCATCAGACCCCAGCTCAGCTCTGGGGCACTTGGCCAAGTATTTGCTTCATGCTGCTGTTCCACCACCACCTTGGAACACAAAGCCTTCCTGAAACCCTGCCCAGTGAGGGGGAGGATGGTGGGGCTGGCTGGTCCCTGCCTGGGACCATCTGTCACTGTCACCCTTCGTCCTGTAATTGGTTTCAGGAAGGGTCCCCAGGGGGTTTTGGGGTGCAGTAACAGGCATCACCCTTCAGTTATTAATCACTGCCTCAATGCTGAGATCTTTGCATAAAACCACCACTGGCTGCAGTGGGATCTGGTGGGTTCAGGGCTGCTAATGAGGACTTTAATGAGAAGGTGCTTTCCTACAGAGCACAAACAAGACCCACTCCTCTCTGAGTCCTGGAACTTGCAGTGGGGCAGCCCCAGAGATCCCTCTTGGCCCAAACAGGCACCTGGCCAGGCTCAGACATTCTGCAAAGATGTCACAAACTTGTGGCACCCCCAGAAGACACCAAGTACATCCCACCCGGGCTCTCTGATGTCCTCCAAGGCCAGGATCCCTTTGCATCCTTCTTCCATGAACAGGAACAAATGATGAGGATGAAGGGAACCAGAGAAACCAGCAGAGGAACATCAGGCAGAAGGGACCCAAGCAGCAAATGCCAACCCTGGTGTCCACAGCAGCACCTCAGGAGGCTCCGAGGGGGGTATCAGCTTTGAGCCAACAAACTGCACCACGATTCCATGTCCCACCCAACCTGCCACCCAGAATCGTGACACCAGCCCCCAGAGCTGCTCAACCCAAGCCCCCTCGTGGCAACCACAAATCAGGACAGGAAAATTCCCAAAGGACAGATGGGATTTTAACTGCCAGGGACACCACAAGGCTGCAAGGAAACCAGACACCTGTTGGCTAAAGGCCACTGGGCCCTTCTCTCCTCTAAGAATTCTGTGCCACATAACCCTCAGCCTTGACACCAACAATTCCTCTAGATCACGGCAGAAAATCGAGAGGATTTAAGGAGAGAGGAGGGTCAGGAAAAAAAGTAAAACAAACTACATGCAATTTTTCAAGCGGAAACAACAGCAAGATGAAGATGCATCGGTGTCAGCCCCCCGGGGAGGCAGGAGGCTGGGCTCTCTTCCCTCTTCCAGTGTCACTCTCCTGACCTCTACCATTTGAAATGCTTTGATTCCACCTTGCCCAAGGGATCTCGGAGCACTGGGGGAGAGATGAGGAAGGCTCATGCCTGGCCTCACCTCCACATTGTCTCACAACTGATGGCATCAATCAGGTTTCCCCTCCGCGCGCCAGGAACTGGGGTGGGAAGGCTGGAAATAGGGAATGATTTCCCTGAGGGTTTTCATCGTGACTTGGTTTCTCTCCTGTAACTGGAGGGCTCTGTTTCACACCAACAACAACCTTCCCTTGAGACCTCAATTTGTGGATGAAATGAAGGGGGGGTGATGCTGGGACCTGGGAGGGGGGCAGGAGGGGCAGGATCAAATCCACAGGCCAAACTTGTCCTTCCTGGTGCTCCACCCTGATCTTCCCCTGTGGGTATTTTTCTGTTTCTCTAACCCTGACACTACGCTCCCTAGTCATGGAATTCCAGGCCAGGCAGAGCCATTCTGCTGCCTCCTCCTGGATATCAGAGCACTCAGAGCCCAGTGTGGCCATCCCAAGAAAACTGGTGGGACTTATTCCCCAAATACCAAAGGATTTGTGTCTCCCAGGCACTCACCGAGATGGTGTCATCCCTGTAAAAAGGCCCTTCCCCAGCCAAACACTTGCTCCCAAGCACTGGACGTGGCAGAGGGAAGTCTTGGGGAACATCTCCTCATTTTAGGGATATTTCAGGAAGCTCTTGGCAGCACTTCCCTGGGGGGGAAGCAGCCACCTCCACCTGGCTGCTGCTGCCAAACTGTTGCTAGCTGCTATGTCCACAGTGCTTCCCAAGCCTAAAACCCACCAAAGCAGTGAGTGGGGTCATTATTCTATTATTCAGACCCAGCATCACTCTTTAAAAACAGATTTTGAAGGTAATTAGTCCTACCTGCTACTTAGAGTAATAGAATAGTTTAGTTTGGAAAAGTCCTTTAAGATCATCAAGTCCAACCATTAACCCAACTCTACCAAGTCCATTGCTAAACCATGTCCCTCAGCACCACATCTACACAACTTCTAAACATGTCCAGGAATGGTGACTCCACCACTTCCCTGGGCAGCCAGGGCCTGACAACCCTTCCTGTGAAGAAATTTTTCCTAATACCCAGCCTAAATTTCCCCTGGTACAACAATTTGCAATTCAGCTGCTGGTTTGTCTGGTGTCCAAAGCTGGTGGAGGCCCTTTGGTGGTTGGTTCCTCCACAAAAGCTCCCCAGCACTGCTGACCTTCAACCTCCACACCTTGCTGCCAGGCCACACAGGTGACAGCCCTTGGTGATGGGAAGCACCATGGTGGCCCCAAGGGCACATCCCCCATCCCCCCAACACCATGTGCTGATGGGTGCAATGGTTGTGGGCCAGGACTGCATCCAAGAAAACCAAAGGCAAAGCCAACTCCCCAGCCCCCCTGGCGTGGCTTCAAGGGCCAAGTTTGAGGCTGGAAATCACCCTCTCACTTCCATGACTCCTGCAATGCCAAGGAAGGGAGGAAACCACCCTTCCCGTGCTTATTAAACTCTTCCATTTCAAACGAGGAGCCTGGTTCTCCCACTTCCCTTTCATCTAGGCTCAGGTCTATTTTTTCCTTGCTTCCTACTTCTGAGTAATTGTTAGAAAAGTAAAATCAACAGGTCGTAAAATGATAAAAGCCCTTTCTCTGGTAAATCCTCCCCTTGGGCTCACTTCTCCTCTCGTTTTACACTGATAAAATGCCCCTGCCTTCCCTGGAGCCCTCTTGATTTACATCACATACCTTGGATTATGAAAGAAACGTTGATTTTCTGATATCAACACACCATGAATCTAGACACACCCAGCCTAGCTCTGCTAGCCCAATAAATCAGGAGCAGAGCCAGGAATAGCTTATATACGAGTAATAGAGCTTCAACTACACCATCCTGATATGGTGAGAGCAATCCAGCCTCCTTAATGTAGATAGTTATATCCAAATAAAGGTGCTTTATGTCAGTATAAATTATTCTCTTCCCATTTAGGGATGCCTTTCTACAAAATGAATGTGCTGGAGTGACTGCCAATCTGGATGCAGATAGATTGTTTGGAGGAAAAACAAAACCACCCTCAGTGCAAAGCAAGCCAAGGTTTGGTGGCTTCTTCTCCTGGACCTTTGGGTTTTCCCTGTTTGGGTTTGGTTTTTTTTTCCCCTCAAACCTGCTGCCTTTTTTCATGTGTCCTCCCCCAAAGTCTGAGAAGGTCATGTGCAAGGAGGCACAATGGAAGTGTGGCCAAGAGGAGATGGGGATGGGGACACCTTGGGGAGCCACCACCACCAGATGGGAGAGATGATCTCCAGAGCTGCCAAAGGGATTTCAGACCATGTTTAACCTCAGGATTATTTCTGCACAAGCCTGAGCCAGCCAAGGCAACCCCTGCTGACAGGAGGTTTTGTCCCACGTGCTTTTGCTCCATCCTAAGTGCCCTACACTCGTTTTTAGTGCCTTGTCTGTCCACAGCCACAATTAAACACAGGTGTGGATGAGGAGCAGGACCAGGGGCAGGGGCCTAAAGCAGGACACAAGGTAGAGCAGGAGCCTGATGCCACCACATTCCCTCTGCAGCATTCCCAGAGTGGGACAGCCAGGAACCCCTCCCAAAGAAAGAGCTTTGGCCCAGCTGCTCTGGCTTTTTGTCCGAGGGTTTGGGTTGTGGTTTGGGTTTTTTTTTTAATAAGATGCAAGCTCTGCAAAACTGGAAGATCTTGAGAAATTCCCAAGTGCCTCCTTGTCTCAGGCAGGGAATTAGGGAGCAGGGCTGTGTTCCCAGCCCTAAGCCAGACACTGAGGTTGGCAGCCCAGCCTGGGATCCATCTGCAGCTCTGCAGGGAATGAGCCCATCCCAGCTCATTCCCTCTGCTCTTTTCTGCCCTTTGGGACAGGAACAGACTCCTCCTTCCCATGGAGCACCCAGAGTGCCCAGGGTGTGTCACAGGTGATGGGAATAATTCCCACCCCCTGCTCCCCCCTCACCATTCCCAAGACTCCCAGTGCAAGGTCGGGAAGAGATGGAGCAAAGGGAATGTCTGGAGCTCATTAGAGGATCCTACTTTGGGCTGGGCTGGGACAAAGATGTTTCTTTTTAAAGCCCCAGGCAGGACCCCAAGTGATGAAAGCAGCTTTCTGGGTGGCTGCAGTCCCAGCAGAGATGCAGGAACCAGAGCCCCGGGTGGGTTGATTTAACTCAAAGTGATTTAAATAATCAATTTTCATGATGATTTAAATCATCGAGCAAGACATCTTGATTGAAATCATCCATTTTCATAGTGGTTTGCATCTGTACTTTTTACTCTCTTTCTTAGGAGAAGCTGGTAACGGGTAAAACATGTTGATAAAGTTCACTTTTATGGTAAATTTAACATTTCTTTTAGCTAGCCCAGCAGAACACACTAGATCTATGGAAAAGTGTTTCAGTCGTTATGTAGCTTAACAAACATTTATTTGGGTACTTAAATTTTGTGTTATGTCACACAACAGTGAAAGATGTGGGTTTTAGGAAGTGATTATTAACTTTTATTCACAGCTAATGTTCAACACTCTATGGTCTGAGACTGAAATTCAAATAAAAATAGTCAAAAGCAACGTTTGGGATTTTATTGGTAAAATAAATTTACTTTTAACTTGATGGATATATGAGGGGGAAAAATTAAATCCTATTAAATGTAAAGCTGATTTATTTTAGGAAGTGTTATTGGTAGTGATGGAGTTTGAGGTTCCTGGTTGTCCCATCCTTTACATCTCCCTCACCCAACCCTTGTCTCCCTCCTGTAAATTCTGAATAAAACCAGAGGTTGCTTTTCTCAGCCTTCCAAGTTTTTGGCTCTGAGTGAGAATATCAGCTAAGCCCCTGGTGTCTTGCTCAAGACTTTGGCAAGCAACAGGTTTTGGGGTTTTGTATTTTTTTGAGTCTTAACAATTAATTTAAAGCTTCACTTTTAAAGCAAGTATCTTTGCAGTTTGAAAATACACCCCCTGGCCTCACTCCTTGATGGCCTTGCAACAAACCCCACGGTGCCTTGGAAGGGGCTGAGGGAGGTTAAGCACCCAGGACTGAATTCCCAGGGGAACATCCTGCAGCCACGACCCCCTGGCACTGTTGGAGCTGGATCCAGCCCCTAGCACTGCTGCTGGCTGAGCCTGAGACCCCCAAACCCCAGGAGGGGTGTGACGATGGAGCATCCCCTTCCTTCTGCCTCTCCAAGCTGCAAAGCATCGGATCAGCTAAGAGCTGGGATTTCACTCCTCATTTTTTTCCCAACCCAGCACTGTTCTTCTGGCAACTTCCACCACCCGACCGCTCTGGCTTCAACCCCCTCTTTGCACTTCCCACTCCCCAACTCTTTCCAGGGTCTGGCACCCCGAGGCGAGGCTGACACGAGGAAATCTGGTGTCTGTGAGTCCTCCCAGGCTCCCACCTCCCATAGTCCCAGCTTGGCTGGGCATGGAGCCATGCAGGAGTTGGGAAATGGGGAAGCATCCCCTCAAGCCATGGTTTGCTCTGGAGGAGGAAGAGCTGCCGTGGGAGGAGGATGCTCGAGGCTCCGGTGTTGGGTGATACGGGGCAATTAGATTAAAGTCTCTTCCATTAGTGAAGAGTGAGAGACTGCTAAGTGTGGTATCTGTTAGCCCAGAGTCATAACAAACCCCTAGATAAATGAAGTGCCAGTTACCTCCTTCAAAAAAAACCCCCAACAAACCAGGAAAAAAGAGCAAGCTGCTTCCTCTCGGAAAGGCTCTGGGCTCCTGAGTTCCCTACATGAAATGCAAGTATCAGCACTGCCCATCCCTGCAAACCCATGTCTAGAAAACTGGAGTATTTGATAAAAAAATTGAGGATGTGTGTTAAAGGGAAACAGCTGGGAAATGAGAAAGGTGGGACAAAATTTTGGGGAATTGCAGCCATAAAACCTGTGGGAAGGGCAGGGGTGTTGGCTGCTACGGGGACTGGGCATTGCCCTGCTGGGGGGTGCAGCAGCTCTGCACGGCCTCCACCCCACCCCACAAGTTTGGACAACTTGCTGCAGGACACAAGGAAAACCTCTGGAAAGAGATAGTTGTCCCATGCCAGATTCATTAAGCCACTCTGCCCCTCATCTGTCAGCTGGTTTGACTGAAATTTCTGTGCCACTTGGCTCAGCAACGGCGCGAGTTGTGAGCCCTGCTCTGTCCTCTGTCCCCTCCACCAAGTCCCCCTCCGGACCCAGTCCCACTGGCTCCACACAACTGGGGGACCTGAGGAGCCCCCAAAACAGCACCCAGGCAGAGGCAGGAGGGCTGGGAGCAGGCAGGAAAAAACAGAATCACAGAATCATTCGGAAAAGACCTCAAAGATCATCGAGTCCGACCATCCACACAACACTGCCAGGTCCACTGAACCTTGTCCCCAAGTGCCATGTCTATGTGTTTTTTAACACTTCCAGGGATGACGACTCCACCACTTCCCTGGGCAGCCTGTTCCAGTGCTTGCCCACTCTTTCAGTAAATACATTTTTCCTAATATCCAATCCAGGGAGCAGCAGGAAGGTCAGTGCTGCACAGTCTTCCTCTTACAAGACCCTGCCAAGAGCAGGAGCTGGGGCCAACCTTGGGCTCCACTGAGTGTCCTCATTGGAGTCACTTAGGGTTGCAAAACAACCCCCTGAGGGGACCTGGCAAACCCTGCTCAGCAGCAGGGCTGGAGGCAACACACCTGGGGCACTTCCGGAGCAAAACTGGGAGGAAAAATCAGCATTTCTCCCACTTCCCATCACCGATGTCACCTGGAGGCAGGGAACAGCCTGAGGGCTCTGCTGGGTGCAGGTCCTTCCACCTCCAGCCACCCCAGCAGGTCGGGCAGAGCCCAGCGCGGCGGCATCACCCCCATTGCCCTCGGCATCCGGGCGGGAAGCGGAGCTGAAACTTGGCCACTGCTTTTCCTTGTTCCAGATAAGAAAATCATTTGTCACCCCTGGGGAGGGGGGGGGTGGGTGTCGGGATGGGCCTTTTTTTATTTTTTTATCGGGGAAGTGTCAGTCTGTCCACACGACCTGGAGAACAAATGGGTGTTTTATCATCCACCCAACAGAACCCGCCCCACACCTGCAGCAGGGCATGTGTCCCGGCCGGAGGGAGAAAGTCACAGTGATGGATTTGCTCATCTTAATTAATGTAAACAAACAAAAGAGGAACATCAAATAATGCCCTTGACAGCCTTGAAAACGGAGCCGGGGGAGCAGAGAGCGCTTTATAAAAGAAGGTCTTTTGATGTGCAGGCCGCAGGATCAGGGTTTGTAAATAGCAGCAGCTCCGTATCGCGCCTTATCCAAATATTTTCATTTCCCATCCCGAGCTGAGAGCCAGGGGTTGATGGTTTTGGACTCTTCAACTTTCAGCTTTCACCCTGCAGCCCCGGAGCGAGCAAGCGGAGGAGGGCGCAGGGGGGTCACCAGCTCCCCATCCCTCCAGCTCTGCTCCCTGATCTCCCCCCTGGAAAAGAGCCCATTGTTGACACGGGGCACCTGGGACACCCAGCCAGGGGCCACCAGCACCGTCCCCCCTGCACAGCCCAGGGGACACTGTGTGTTCCCCAGACCTGCTCCCATCCTGTTCCCCCTCCAGCCATCAGCAGGGAATGGATCTGAGGGTTAGAGGGGGGTTCACAAACCAAACATGGACCAACACTGTCACACCAGGGGGATGGAGCATCACCTGCTGATGTATAAACAGGATTAGGATCACTGAGATGTGGGAAGAAATCCAGCCCCTTCGCTTGGCAGGACCCTGGACCCCAGACAAGCTTCTCCAGCCTGGCCATCCTTCCACCTTGTCCCTACTGGGCACCACAAGGGGGTCTCTGCAGGGTGAGGAGACACGTACCAGCCTCCAGGGCTGTTCCAGGAGTAGGGCAGCCCAGGGCAATGCCCCCATTTTGGGGAGCAGAGGAGGGGGGATTATCTCCGGGGGTGGCAGGCGGATGGGGAAGCCCACGTTCAATCCTGAGCAGCAACGACACTAAAATTAGGAAGAAAAGGAAGGGAGAGAAAAAACCCACAAGCTTTACGCCATAAATATCCCATGAATTCCCGTCTTGACATCAGGGTTACATTTCGGGTCTTTAAAAACACATACGACTAAAATCAAGTGCTTCCATCAGCTCCCCTGGCATATTTACGGTCTCCGGGAAGGGCTCCCAGACAGAAATCCCACTTTGACTTATAAAGGACCCGGCAAAGGTCAGTGCAGGGATGGCCGGGGCTGAGGGACTTCCCTGCTGCGCTGCAGGGCGGGGGGAACCCAGCCTGGAGGCGGGGGGTGCAGCCCCCCCAACCCGGCCCTGGTACCCAGGGGATGCTGGAGGTGAAGGGGGGGGGG
>NW_009952454.1:453999-461556 GCF_000747805.2 Chaetura pelagica | reverse complement strand
CCCCATACACACACACCCCCCCTCTCCCCATCCCCAGCCCGGTTTGCTCTCCCCAAAGAGGGGCTTGTGCTAATCACCCCCTAAGCGGGCACCCCAGCACCCCGCCCCTGGGGACCCCCTGTCCTGGGGTGCCCCCTTGGCTGTGGGTGATGCCCGAGGGCACAGAGGAGGCTGCAGGATGGGGGGGGGGGCTCTTCTATTGAAAAGGATTGTCAAAGACTGGCCCCAACTCTGGAGCTTTTTATCCTAAAAAGCTTGAAGAGGAGGGGGCTGCCAAGGACATACATTTGGGCAAAGAGGTACTCAAACAAGACCTGGGGTAAAACTGGGCTCTCCCAGATCCCATTCTGGTGTCCTACAGCTTGGAGTGGCCAACCTGGTCCAACCTCTCCCAGCTTCCCCGGGTCCCACAGCCCTGCAACCCACCCTCAGCCCACCCTGGGGGGATCTAGGAGGGCTGGCAGAGGTGGCAGCCTGTCCCCAGCCCTGTCCCACCCCAGTATCCCCAGCAGGCCAGTGCTGGCACCAGTTGCTAGACCTTCATGCCCCTGTTTCTGCTCGTGGTGGAGATGCCAAGACAAGGCCCAGCAGGGTCCTGCCCTTCCCTTCTCCTGACTTCATCACTTTTCCTCTGCAGACTTTTCTAAAAAGTGCTGAACGTGGCACTGCTGGGCTGTAATTATTTATCCAAAGATAGGGGATGAGAGAAACACACTATGATTAAAAAAATTATTGGTAAAAGGAGATAAAATAAAGTATTGATCCTGTTGGCTGGATCCCACCTCTGGAAATAGAGGGAAGTGACAGGGCTGTATAAAGAATGCCAGGGCCAAAAAAAAAGCTGCTTCTTATTACATCTCAGATAACCCACCAAGTGATAAATCCAGGATGTTACAGATCAGGAGTTTATTATAAAAAGCACCAAATCAGATGTGTCCTTGGCTACAAATCCAGGCTGGCTCCAGGGCTCAGGGCCCAGGGGTGACATTTGGACCTTCCCTCAACTTCCAGCACCCCACTGGGTAAAGGCTCAGATGAGGGACTTGGCTTTAGCCACATGGAACCTGCTCTATGAAAATGGGGAGGAAAAGGCAAATTTGCAGTGCCAGTTCTGCACCCCTGTCATAGGAAGCTTTGAAACTCCTGCCTGGCAGAGGGGGAGCTGAGGAACAGCAGGGCTGGGCTCTGCAATCCCAACTCCTGGCACAGAGACAGGCCTGAAATGTTTAGGCAAGGGTGAGAGAGACACTGAGACCCTTGAAACGTCTCTCATCAAATCAAAACACTGAGCTTAATGGCCCTGGCTACCTCAGAGACCAATAAAAGGCCCAAAACCGGTTATGAGCCTGTGATCTGAGGTTAGAGGAAACCTGGCAGCGCTGACTGATCGGGGAGTTATTGGAAAGAAATAAAAAGGTTGCATTAAACCTAACGGAAGGTCACGGAGCGAGCGTATCTCAGGGAAGGTGACTGCCCTCATTACCCGTACCAGGGTACCCCTCTGCACCCTGGGGATGGTGCTGGTGGTTTCAGAATCTCTTTGTGGAAAGGAGATTTATAGAAAACTGATGATTGTTATTTTCGCAGCAGAGGCGCGTTCATCAGGCCTCCCCCCCTCCCTCCTGTTCCCAGCACTTCACTTCAGGCACTTGCAACCAGGCCCCTTTTCCAGCCTGGAATTCGTTCAGGGATTTAAAAATTAAAATTAAAAAAAAAAAAAGGCAAATAACAGCCTTTGTCAGTCCTGTCCCACCAGGACCTGCCTCCCACTGCCCCATACCCCTCCTGACTGGGGCAGCTCCCTCTTCCCTCCCTCCCTGGGCCATGTGGAGCCTTTAGCACCAACATTTCTCCTGACCCTAAAATGCACAAAGACAAAGGCTGGATCCTCCCCAAACCTGCCCGAGGTAAAGATGCAAAGGCCTTATCTCCTCAGGAGATACCTTATCTCTTTATGATGTGAGCACTCACTTTTTTTAGCCTCCTTTGAAATTCATGGCTTTCTAAACCAGGGAGGAAACCCAGACAGGGCAGACCAGACAGAGGCACCAAAACAAACTAACCCCCCCAAAATATGAGCACGGAGCAAAAAAAGGGCTGACACGACTTCACATGTCACCGTGTTACTCGTGTAGCCTCATGCACCACCACCCTGCACATCTCCCTTGACACTCCTGTCAATTCTCAGCTTCTCCTTAGACCTCTTCCCAAAAGGTACCAAGTCCTGGCAGGAAAAAAAACCCATGATAAATAAAACTCTGCCCAGCAGAGCCCAACTGGAAGCTCTTGACAGCTCAACTCTGAACAACCAGGGGCTGTGGCAAGCTTGCTCATTTGCCCCAGAACCTATAAATCTGGGATCTACAAGATATATTAACTCTGTAACCTCAGTCCTTCTAATCCCAGGAGAGCTCTCCCAGGGGAATGAAGCATCTTTTCATCTTTACAGCATGTAAAGGAGCTGCTCCCCACAAACTTTCTCCTCCAGGAAGGGAGATGTGTGTGTTCCTCCATCCCCAAGGACCCTCTTGGCGTTGAGGGGAGGGAGAGGAACATCATGAAGAATTTGTAACCGTGCATGTAGAGATGACATTTATAGGGCTCTCAAATTGGAAACTGTACATTTTATTGCACTCTCTGTCAAAAAATGCAGTTCCATCAGAGGCGAGAACGACAAGGGAAACAACCAATCAATATCTGGGCCTCTAATATCTGGACTGAAAAAAATCATTATCCTGTTACTTTTATTATGGCGTTATGCTTGAAATATGATAGTTTAAGGTTGTTTCCATTACCTCGACAATTTTTAAAGGGTGTTTTCCTCCCCTCTGCCTCTGGCTCAACTCCCTTTGGGCTGAAAATCAGAACAAGTCACTCGAGAGGGGAATAGGAAGGTCCAAGCTCCTCCCGAAGCCCCAAAGGGGCATGCTGGGAGCTCCATAGATCTCAACCATCTCTGAGATGCCAGGAGGGCAGAGAGAGCCCAGAGTCCAGCACACATGCCCAAGCCAGGTGAGGCAGATCCCTGTCCCACTCCTGAAATGGTGAACCAAATACCTTGGCTCTGGCTTCCCCTGTGCCCCGGTGCCAGCCCTGTCCCAGCTGCCCTCTCTCTGCTGGCTCTTGATTGCATGTTGTCACCACCAGAACACCCCAAACAGCAGCAGAAGGTGGGCATAAGGATAGACCATCTCACCCACGCCCCACAGCACGTGGTCCTTGCCCCAAAGAGTTAACCTGCCCATGCACACACGATGCTGCTGAGGATGCAGCCTGGCAAACTCCCCCTCCCCAGGCATAGCAGCTCAGCAGGAGATGTTCTGTCCTAACCTTGTAGGTCTTCTACCTTTGGGGGAGGGGGAGTTTGGGGAGCAGCAGGGTTGTATTTAAGTTCTGAGTTTGCAGCTGGAAGATTATTGATGAAGTTTTGCATTACCCAGGCTAAAAGCCCTCTGCTGCTTCTCTCCTCCAGACTGTCTCTTTTCAGTCCCACAGAGCACTAAGTGGGCCCTTAATGAACGAGGAAAAGGTTATCAGAGCCCGCACGGGGCTCAGCTGTCTGTTCCAGTGCAAAGCAGGAGACACCACAGATAAGAGTTCAAAGCACTGCAAGGAGCCAGCCCGGGCTGACGCTGCTCCGGCCCCGGCGCGTCCGGGAGCTGCTTCCCAGCACTGAGCAAGTGGAGCAGGTCCCAGCCCTCCTGTAGGAGCCCTGGGGATCTAACCACAGAATCACACAATCATGGGATGGTCTGGGTTGGAGGGACCTTCAAGATCGTCTAGATCCAACCCCCTGCATGGGCAGGGACACCTCCCACCAGCCCAGGCTGCTCCAAGCCCCATCCAACCTGCCCTTCAACACTGCCAGGGATGGGGCAGCCACAGCTTCCCTGGGCAACCTGGGCCAGGCTCTCACCACCCTCATGGTGAATAATTTCTTCCTAATATCTCAATCTCCTCTCTTCCAGTCTAAAACCCTTCCCCCCATCCCTCCCTGCCCTTGTCCCAAGCCCCTCCCCAGCTTTCCTGGAGCCCCTTCAGGCACTGGAAGGTGCTCTAAGGTCTCCCTGGAGCCTCTTCTTCTCCAGGCTGAACACCCCAGCTCTCCCAGCCTGTCTCCATAGGAGGCATCTCCCCCAGGCTCTGCTCCATAACCCCTCCAAGCCCCACCACACATCCTGCAGATGATGCTGGCACCCAGCACCTCCTGGATAAAGCCTGCAGCCCCCCCATGAGGGGATGCCATGGGGAGATGCAGGACAGGAACCACACACAGAGCTTCCCTGCACACCAGCTTCAGGCGACCATGGCAGCATCCTGAGGAGCCAGCACCAAACGTTCAGTGATTACCCAAAGCTGCAACGGGTAATTACTGCAAAGCAGAGGAGGGGAAAGGTTCCCAGAAAGCATCTTGTGCTTTAGCCTCCCCAGGCTGCAATAAGCACCAGAGTTAGTTGAGACAGGCTGGATTCCTGCCCCTCCTTGAAGCAGTCACACAATGTGGATCAGCAAGGTGGGGATGCAGGGACAGGGCTGTCCCCTTGGCTGTCACCTCTCAGAGCCACCTGCCCTGCCAGCCCACTTCAGTCTCTCTTTCTCTCCAAGAAATTCTATCACAGCTTATAGATCCTTCAGTGCCACATTTCACACGCTGCAGTGGTTTGAGCAGGCTGGGCTGGAAGGTGGTAACCTTTAAAGGATTTGTGGTTGAAGAGCAGAGAGAGTTGGGAGAGACAGGGCAAGGAGCGAACGTGAAGAAAAGACAGATCAATCCCAACGATTCATCATGCCAAGAGCTGTCCAAATAATCAAAGGCATCAGCCAGGTTGATGTATAGCTGATGTCACTGTGAGAGACCCTTAACAAGGCAGCCAGGACAACAGCTGCTGGTCAGGGAGTGTCTCAGCACACGCCGGGCTGTGGCACGGGGACACGGCCCATCCATCACTGACCCACCTTAATGGCCAACCTTATTAGTCAGCATTCACTGGGGCTGACAGCCCACAGCAACCTCACCCTCCCCAAAATGGGCTGTCCCACCCAGCTGGGAGGATGCTGGGGATGGGATGGGCACCAGCAGGGCTTGTTGAGCTCAGCCCCACGCCAGGGTGGGCACTGGTGGGGAACTGTGAGTGGTTGGTGAGCACTGGGGCTGGCTCCAGTGTGGCTGAGAGCTTCAGGCACATCCATAAAGCCCCCCCAGTGGGGTGGGACAGTGCTAGAGCAGCTCTGGAGGAAAGAGCCATGGATCTCCCAGGCATCCTGCCCCTCTCCACACACCAAGAGTCTATCAGCAACACGGGGTGAGATCCAGCTGCTCTTCCAGTCCCCTTCTTGCACCCCAACATTGCAGGATGGGGCACAAGCCCATGGGGAGCCTGTTTTGAACATCAGGGTTATTCTGACTGAGCTGCTGTGGCAGGTCCCAGACAATCCCAAACCCAAGGGCCCTCCCTGCCCAGTGGAATTAGCAGCAAACAGCTCTGCTGCCCTGTGCTCCCCTGCCCTGCAGCTCCTTGACATGCAGGAGGGGGAAAAGCACCTTCCTGTGTATAAACCTCATGCCAGAAACAACCCCTGGCATATGCATGCACACACGTTTCCCCATGTGCGTGTAGTGGGACTCTCTGGATGTAAAAATCATGCAAAAATCCCTTATTTTTCCTTCTCTGGGGCAAGAAGATGTGCTAATGCACCTAACTAATGAATGACATGAAAGTGGAGGACACACACGGTGCTACAACACCTTAAAACCTCCTCCAGGATGTGGTTCCTGCCCCTACATCCAGAGGTGCCTACAGGAAGGCTCAGATTTTCCTAAAATACCCTTTTTTCTGTCAGGCCCCAAGTCAGGATCCCATTGGATTAACTGGAGTCCAGTTGATTGCTGCAGTTTCAATAGCTTGTTCCGCCATCGATTGCCGTCATGTCACTGGGAGAAAAGGATTAATAATGGGGTGCTCAGGGTGGCTCAATACTGCTGATAGTGCCTGACAAAACACCTCTCAGAGCACTCCCACTGGAGCACTATCTATGGAGGGAAGCTGCAAGAAACATCATTCAGGGTTTCGTGGAATAATGATTAACTCCAGATCTTCAGCCTAGAAAATCCAACAAATAGTTTCTATTATTTCCAGATAAATTCTCTCTCTTCTTCAGTCCGTTGCTGTTGCACACACAAACCTTTTCAAGGAAACCCACCAGGGGAGATGCATCTTTTCCTGTCTCTTCCCCCCTCCTTCTCCCCCACAACCCCTTTATAATCCATCCCAGAGGAAACACATTTCTTCGTAACCCTCATGTTGCTCCTGACCCTCAGCTAAGAAAAACACAGCACGAGTCCCTGACGCTGTGGCTGAGGAGCTGAGTCCCACCAGGATCCTGCTTCAGGAGTGCCACTGATGGCCTGCCTGGCCTTGGCCATGTCACTTCTGCTTGTGCCTGCCTTGCTGGCAAGGGACAGCCTGGCACACATGCCCCCCAAGCTCCCTGGGACAGGCAGGAAGCTGCAATTCCCTCTGAACTCCACCTTGTTTCCAACCTCATTATTAACAACCAGGATGGAGATCCGAGCACGGAGCAGCAGAGGTGGCTCCTCAGCCATGGAGGGGCAGGATCCATGGTCCCACCTTCCAGCCTCTGTGAGCCAGTGCTGGGTACAGGTCTGGTGACCTCCCTCCAAATAAAAGGAGGATGGGATTGGGGCAGTAAATCCCATCCTGGTGCACATCAGCCCGGCAGTAAATCGGAATCCTCTCCGTGCCCTCTTTATTATCACATTCGCAGCATGAAGTTATGAGCTTCTTCACAGCTCCTGCTATAAAAATGTGATGGATGGCAGGGGAACCTCGGGGAGTTAATCTATTCTCCCATTAAATTTTACTTTAATTGGTCTTTGAGTCAATCAGAAAGTCACTAGACAGTGAATTAAGAAAAGAAAAAGGAAAAAAAACCCAGAATGAAACAGGGTGGGGGGAGTAAAAGGAGGTGCCTTTTTGCTCTTATGGTATTATAATGCTGGATTAGCCTTCTAGAGAAAGGCAAGAGACTGGAAGACCACGCAGAGAGATTTCTGCATGGCTTGAGGTGTCACTACAGAGAGGGAGAGAGAGTCAAGTAATGCAAAATAAATCCTCAGAAAACACAGAAATCTGGTCATCAGCAACAACAGCTCAGCAGCCAGCCAGCCCCACTGCCAGGGTTGGGAGAGGAGGATGGAAAGGGCACCACTAAATAACCATTGATCCCATTAAGATGGAGGTTGGAAATGGGGCAGAGTTCCTGGTTCCTGGCAAGCAGCAGTGGGACACAGCACGACCTGATGGCAGGTCCTGAGGTCCCAGCATCATCCTCACCCCAGATCCCACAAAGCACATGGGGTGGGAAGGCAGGTTTGGTGCCTGTGTGGTATGAAAACCTGGACCAGGCTCCAGATAAAGGGACTGAGGTTCCCTGAACAATCACCCAGGATTTCCTGTCTTATTAGAAGAATAAGAAGTGTATCAGCCTGCAGATCAAATATCCCAACAAAAATTAAACCTGCAGCAGCAGGACTAA
>NW_009952454.1:407979-453695 GCF_000747805.2 Chaetura pelagica | reverse complement strand
AATAAAAAGCAGGGGGAAATGGAAGGCACAACAAGGCTGGCTTCGCTCGGGAGCTGACGGCTGAAGTTTATGCCCTGGAATATATGATAATAAGGTTTTATGGGAGTGAGCCCCAGGGACAGGCATTGTCTCTGTAAACAACGGACTTGAGGGAAAAGCTGAGGTCTGAGTAATGTGCTCAACCTTCACTTATGCTAATATATATCTGCATATATGCATATGTGTGGATATATGCACATACACACCTCGGTGCAGCCAGAGGGCAGCGAGGGCAGGGGATGAGGGTCCTGCTCTGCCTGTGGGAGCCCCTAACCAGCCCTAAGCTAGGAACTGGGGTGAGAAATGCTTTGTTCTGGGCTGGTACAAGGTACCAAAACCAGTAACTTGTCAGGGGGAACCAGTGCCAGGCTTGGCACAGCCCTGAGCAGGTGTAACACAGATCTGGGGCACTCTGGGGCAGCTCAGTGTTTGCACTGGAGTCAAATGCTTTAGGCTGTTGGAGCCTGGTGGAGCTGCAGGATGTGCAGCACGTCCAGACCTCAACCTCAGAGACGAAAACCTCTTCCTGGGGGGAGGGTGGGCTCCAAAAGCTGCCCCCTTGATCAGTCTTAGGGCTGGAGGGGGGTTCTCAGCTCCCCACTGCCTGAATGATCACTTGCCAGTGGTGTGATTTCATCATGAGCACTGCAAGGGTTCCCTTTAAAGCCCTGTGCTCCTGGAGTCCTGTGAATGCTCCATTCTCCTTGTGGGGGGAAGAAAAGCCTTAAAACACATGAGGCAAAAGGCAGCAAACAAAGGCAGATCCCAGGCTGCTCACACCTCTAGGGTTGGGGCAGCACCATCCTGACCTGGAGGACACCAAAGGGTGAGCAGTACCTGGGTGCACACAGGACTGAGACCACCTCCCAGGCAGCATGTGCTCTGGAAATCAGCTTTTTTTCATTTTGGGGGAGGAAGAGGAGGAGGAAGAGGGAGAGCAGGGAAGGCTGGCTTGGGCTTTTGCAATGCTTAGAGCTGACAGTTTTGGATCAGGCACCCAGCACAGGGATGGAACAGCCCAGTCCAGGCTGTATTTGTGCCTTCCCACATTTTCTCTCTCCGAAAGGAGGACCAAAAGATGCTGCTGGTCCCAGCCCCCCCCCAAACCACACCTGCACTGGCCCAAGAGGCTGAAGAGCACCCCAGGATGCCTGTGCAGGATGTGTGCCTGACCCTGGGATGAACTCAGCAGCAGAGGCAGCGATGGGTCCCCTGGGAAGCGCCGGGAGCGCAGCTCTCGCGTGCGGATGGGTGGTGAGGGGGGGAGAGGGACAGAGGCAGGCAGGAGTGGCCCTGGCTAATTATGAAAATTAGATCTTTTAAGCTGCAGACTTGAGGCTCAATTTGGACAGACAGCTCACGGGGAGATCATCTGATGCCCTTAACAGGCCAGCACGGATTCAGAGCTGAGTGCAATCAAATCATGCACACCGGGGTGGCAGCTGACACAGGGAGGGGGGTGAGCCCAGATGTGCTGGAGGGGGGTCAAGGGACCACTCTGCACCCAACCACCAGCTCTGCTCCTTGGGAACACAAGGCAAAGGCCCTGCATGTGCTCCATCACTTGCTCCACGCCTGCAAGGGCTCAGAGCCCAGCTCTCCACAGGTTCTGGCTTCACTCCTGCCAGGGTGAACCCCGGACTCCTGTGCCAGTGGCCCAGAGAATTTGGCCCCATGCAGGCAATTAGTTCTTCTAACAACCCACCACCTATTCATCACCTTCCCTTTGTACTTTGTGTAGTTTACAATAAATCAGTGGGTAAAGCCAAGAGCAGAACTCGGAAGCAGCCGGGTTCCCCTTCCAGGTTTTCTGGGAAGTCTCAGCAAAAGCACAATTTACCATCGTGACAATTCCCAGGGCAAAACGTCCCTCCCCAGAGACCCGGTGAGGAGAAAGACATGAGGGTCACGGGGAGGGGATTCATGTGCAGCAATGGCTTTACCTGCCCTACTGGTCAGTGACCCTCCTTAGGGACATCCCATGTCCCTGGGATGTCCCTGTGCAGTGAACCCCTCTGCCCCTTTGCCGAGCTTGTCAATGAGCCCAAAGATCTTTGTGCAGCTCCCGGGTGGAGCTGAAGGGGTTAATGCAACCTGGATACCATCCTGAGCCAAAGCAGGATCTGCCCTGCCTGGAGCAGTGATCCTCTTCTCCCTTTCCCTCACCTCTTATGACAGGCAGAGGCTGAGGAGGAGCAGAATCACACCTCTCCCTGCCCAGCACCCTCCTTCCCCACGCCCAGCACCCTCCAGGCTCCAGCAGGCAATGAGCACCGTCCATCAGCGCCGGAGCGCTGGGAGGGGTGTAATTCTGCTGGAGGAGAATGGACTTCCCGAGCACATGGACCTAAACTGCAGAGAAACAGAGCCCTAAATCTCTGGCTGTAGATTTACGGCCTCCATTCTCTTTCTTTACTGCAAATACAATCCGGCAGTAATGGTCTAACACAGGAACACCATCACCAACTGGCTGATGGCTCACATAAAAGCAATGTCAACCAAAAACTATGAGTTTATAAAAGGGAACAAACCCTCAACAGTGACAAGAACATGAAACCCATTAACAATTTAAACACTCTCCATTTTTTATTCCCCACCTTGAAGCTATTATGGCTGATAGAAGGCTTCACAGCTGAGTTAACCACTTCAAGGGAGGGCTGAGCACACGCGCTTGCACGGAGAAGGAGTTTGCTGAGGCCACGAGGTGGGAGGTTATGTGGTTTAAAACCATCCAGGGCTCTGCTCTTGCTCTGCTTAACCACCCTCCCCTCCCAGGGCCTGCTCAGCACCTGGCAGGATTCATCCCCTTGCAATTTCTGAGGCTTTTCAAAAGCTGCCTAGTAACCCCAAGATACCAAAAGATTATTGCTATGGTTACTGGAGGGGAAAAAAAAAATCGCAGGTGTGTTATAATTGTTTTTTTCCTGGAGATTTTCTTGCTGCTCTGGGTCTCTTTTGGCACTTTGTCATATTGTGGAGCAAATATTTGTGGAAGCTGTTGTGGAGGCCTGGAGCCAAGCACGGAGCCAACACAGAAGAGAGGGGAGAGACCACCTGCTTGGGGAAACTCATATGACTTCTCCTGAGTGAGCTTTTGCAGAAAATACAGGCAAACCTCAAATATTTGGGGGGGTCACTTAAAATCAGACCCAATTCAGCACCCAAATGGTAAATGCCCCTGAATAAGGGCTTGGCACTGGGTGCTGGCTCCCGGAGAATTGCAGCAAATCTCCCAGGACACTGCTCCTGGCTCTCCACTGACCCTGAAAACACCATTTTACCTCTCTAACTATCCATTTTCTCCAGCTGCAAAACAGGGATAACACCAGTTAACCTCTACAGTGAAGTGCTTGATAATCTTCAATGTGAGGTGCTCTGTCCTAACAGGAAAATGACTGTAATCTTCTCCCTATTATTAGAGAAATTAAGCTGGGGCTGACCCTCAGCCAGCCTGATTTAGCCTCTCTGGTGTGAGCTGCCCCAGGAGCTGGAACAGCTTCGACTCCTTCAGGTCTGAAGAAGCAGCAGCTCCCTGGAAGGTACAATGTTGTCATTGATCAACGAGGGGATCATTGATAAAGGATCATTGATAAGACCAGGTGATTGGGAAAGACTGAGAGCAGCAGAGAGGCTTGTGGGGCAGGTGGCTGCAGAGCTCCCTGGCTCCCAGACACCCTCAGATACCCCCAGAGCCCACTTTTTCAGGCTGGCTCCCTAATCCTGACCACCACACATCCTAAATGTGAGGCCATGGGTGCAACCTGTGCCCATGGATCCCACAGGGTCCCTGCAGAATCATTGTCCCATTCCTTTCTTCCTTCCTTCCTGACCTGGCCCCGGGGCAAACAGCAGGACCACTGGGAACAGCTGGAAATCAGATCCTTGTCCCCAAATGGAAGGAAGTGGCACTGGAGGCTCCTGCCATAAAGCTGAGCCCATCCTATTGAAACGCCAGCAGATGGGGCCATAAACGCTTCCTCCTCCCCTCACAAACAGCCACTGAGGCTTCAGATTCATCTTTATCTCTGTCTCACTGTCAGGCTGTAAATGCCTCTCGCTCCCTCTCTCACAGCTGGGACTGGCCAGGCCAGTTCCCTTCCTCTGGAGATCCATTTGAACCAACAAGAGAGGGGAAAGGAGAGGGTAAGGGTGAAATGCAAGCAGGATCTGCATTCAAAAAGGAAAGAAACCCAACCATGTCTCATCCATGGGTTTATGAAGTCCCCCAAGAAATGTCCATGGGATGGAAACAGAACCAGGGGGACCCACCAGCAGCTTTGATGGGGCTGAAACCGAAACTACCTACAGATCTGAAACCAAAACCACCCCTGGATCCAAACCCAAAACCACTCACAGATCCAAAACCATGCACAGATCCAAAACCAAACCCACCCACAGGTGCAGGCACCCTCCCCCCCATTACTGCACTTCACTCAGGGGTGATGTGGCAAGGATTAATGTGCCTTCTTGTTTACCTGCAGCACCACGGGCTGAGGATTTGCTGGGTATTTACACGACGAGCACGAACATCTGCAGCTTCATTAGGCAAGATAAAAGTTAAGGACTATAAACCTTTATGCTTCACGTCGTAAAGCAGTGAGGGTCAGGAGGGAATTTCTAAATATAGGCAAGTTATTCCATCACTGTCCATTATGAGGTTTTTTTGGGACTCTCTGGAGCAGCTGGTGCTGGTCACTTGTAGGCATTGGCTACTGGAGAAGGTGGGCCATGAGGCTGGTGTGAGCTGGCACGTAAGGACCTCATTTAAGACCTGGGTTTGCTGCATTATGGGGCACAGAAACAGCAAGAGCCACCTCTGTTTTGAAGACCTGATACTCCACAGTTTTCTACTGTGAGAGCCACATTTGGGCTCTGCAATTAATGTTCTCTTGAGCAGAATGAGAAAAAACTGTCACCTTTTTGACCTAGTTTTTTCTATTTGTTGGAAGATCCAGGCAGGCAGCTCATATCACACCAGGTGCTTTCTGGCTCACAGTGTTCAGCCTGGGAGCAGAAAGGACAGGGGTGTTTCTGCAGGAGGAACAGCTTGGTCAGAAGCAGCTGGAGCTCACCCATCCTGGGCTGCACACACAGTCACTCCTGGGCCTGATGCTTTGCCACTCTTAATAAAAGCTTGGGCCATAAAAACTTCCACAGCTGAATTCTCTAAGAATTCATTTTCCATCCTAACCTGCTGCCATATCCATCCCCTTCCATGCCAGAAACCCCAAACCCCACCCAGCCATCCCTGCCCACACTCCTGGAGCTGGGAGCAGGCAGAGACTCATAGGGGGTCATACATCAAACCACCACTGAGCCAGGACCAGGAGCCACCAGACCCTACCCCAATCACCCCATTTCCACAGCCAGCAACAAACTAAACAGGGAAAGAATGAGGAGCAGCACCCAGATACCTTCAACCTCCAGCATCCCATGAGCAGGAGGAGCCTGATGAGACAACGACGCTGTTGACCCCTGTGATGTCTGTGGCAAGGAGGGGATCCCCCACCACAAAGCTGCAGTGGGATAGGAGATGCTGTGCTTCAAAGAACAAATTCTGGGTGAAGAAGTTAAAACCTCCTAACTAATAATAATAGGAACAGGCTGACATTAATTAGGACAAGTGAACTCTTGTTCAAACAGTTTACTACATGTTTGGTCCTGCCCAGGGAATGGATGCTCTGGGCTGTTTTATTACACTTTGATTTTACTGACAGTGTTTTTTGGAGGTATCCTGGCTAACAGAGGGGAAGTTTTGTGGGAGGAGATGAGCTGAGCACACTCCTCACTGCAGCCCCAACATGGGCTGCTCCAGCTCAGCCCCATGTCTCTGCTCCTGCTCCAATATCTGCAGGGTGAAGTGACGTGTCCATGAGTCCTGGCAAGAGCAGAGCTGCTCCCTCAGGCACATCAGCCTTTATTGCAAGGTTTTAACAAGTTGTAAGGACCTGAGGCCTGGCTGTGTCTCACAAGAGGAGGCAGCATTTTAAGGCCCCTTATATCTGGCCTCAGATGTGCCTCAGCTCCCCATGGGCTTGCAGGAGCATCTCCAGGAGCTCCTCCAGACAGTTCTTGCCAACAAACCCACACTTCTCCCTCTGTCTATTGACACATCCAGGGTTTTTATGCTGAAGTTTCCCACACTGACTCCCTTTGGTACCGAGTCGGCTGCAAAAGTGACAGATTTTTTACACCCAGCCATTTTTTCCCAATATTTTACTCAAAGCAATAAAGCCCAGGGACGCTTCTGCCTCTGCAGTGCCTGGAAAGGTTCCCCATCACAGGGGGTCAGTCTACACCAGGACAGCTCAGACAGGATGGGGATTATTAAATAAACACCTTTTTTTCCAGGGGACTAAGGAGCTCTGACCAGTTTTTCCCACCTTGTGCTGGAAACACAACGAGCACAAAACTCCCTCTTGCCTCGGAAGATTTCAGGGCTTGTCCCTTTGAATGTTTCCCAAAGTGTTTTTGAAAGACAGAGCGTAAACACAGAGGGATTTATTTTTATCTTTTTAATTGTGGGAGCTTGCTCTGTGTTTGTGTTTGCCAGAATTAACAGCTAGGTCTGGAGCTCTCTGTTTTCTAAGTCTTCTAATTCCACTAAACATCCGCTACCCTGAAAGGACTCCACAGAATCCCATAAAACATTATTTATCTGTGTGCGTTAGCTGCACGATACTGTAATTTCCAGAATAAATGCTGGGTGTAAATTGTTGTTTATGTTGGAGTCTGACTGTCTTTACGAGAAACAAAGTGAAAACTGAATCTTCACAGCTTTATTTCTTCCGCTGAAACCTCTTCTGCAGAAGGAGAAATGCCTGGTGGAGCGTCTTAATGGATGGCTGTAAAGATTGTTGGGTTAAAACAAAGTACAGGGAATCACCTTCATCCCCCCCTTTTACTGCCATATCCTCAGCTGGTGTAAATTGGTGGAGCTCCAGTGACTTTGGTTCATCTGGCCCACGAGTGTCATTTAAATCAAGCTAAATTAAAGTGAAAGCAGCGCCGTTCACATGGTTCTAATTAAAGGCCCATCAAGGTTTCTAGTGCAAACCCTGGTTAAAGATGCTGATTCCTGCAGCCCTGTCCAGCCCCAGAAGCTTCAGAGTATCCACAGCCCATCCCTGCCAGGGCTCTGAGGAGGCTCTAAGGTACCTTACTCCAAAACAGGGACCACAACAACTCTCTTTTACTGGATAAATTCTCTTTGTAGATGGAGCTCCTGGAGAGAGGCCAGAGGAGGCCACGGAGATGCTGGGAGGGCTGGAGCAGCTCTGCCCTGGAGCAAGGCTGGGAGAGTTGGGGTGTTCAGCCTGGAGAAGAGAAGGCTCCAGGGAGACCTTAGAGCAGCTTCCAGTGCATGAAGGGGCTCCAGGAAAGCTGGGGAGGGACTTGGGACAAGGGTAGGGAGGGATGGGATGAGTGGGATGGATTAAAACTGGAAGAGGGAAGATTTAGGTGAGATATTAGGATGAAATTCTTCTCTATTAGAGTGGTGAGACCCTGAAACAGGTTTCCCAGGGAAGCCGTGGCTGCCCCATCCTTGGAAGTGCTGAAGGGCAGGTTGGATGGGGCTTGGAGCAACCTGGGATGGTGGGAGGTGCAAACCAGCTGCTAATGGTGAGCAGAGATGGGGAAGGGGGGCAGAAGCTCTGGCCCAAGCTCCTCGTGGGCTCCCTGGGCTGCCCCATGGGACAAGGCAAAGCCCAACACCTTCCACACCACGGGACTAACCCAGACCCTGGCAGGTCCCTTCCGTGGAGACAAGTTAATCCATTCTCTGCTTTTTGAAGGAGCTGCAGGAGGGACTTGAGCCCCCACTGTCCCTGTCCCCAGGGTGGTGCTAAAACAGTCAATCCTGCTCCATCATGAGCAGAAGATCAAAGTTCAGAAAAACTTTTGATGAAGAGCTCTGGCAGACCCATCATCAGGAAGCAAGAAAGGTCAGAGAGTGGAAAAATAATAAGAAAATATAACTGCTTTCTTATGAGGAAAATATTATGAGTTCTTCCCCTTTTTCAGCTTTTATGGAAGGAGATTCTGCCAGTTCCCTCAGAAAAAAAGAAGAAAAAGTAGTTTTAAAATGAGATTATGCACCTTCAGGGTGCCATTAGGAAGTTTTACTGTACTGAGATGACATGAAAGCTCTGGAATTAATATCCCTGAGATGCTTCAAACCTGCAATAGCAATTATTGTACTACGTGTCCCTGGATAAATAATAGGGCCATTCAGCTAATTAGCTTCAATGATTTCAGCTCCCTGTAAATTCTCTCTCACTCGGCTATAAAAATAACACTAGGCAAACTTTTGTTAACAGAAACTTCTTTCAGGGAGGAAAAAAAAAATAAGGGGGTTCCCCCAGCTCCTAATTCATAACTGCTGTCGTGGTAGTGGTGAGATTCCAAGGACTGGAAATATTAATAGGCTATAATAGAAAATATAAAAGGAGAACCATTATTAATTGCCATTTACTGGTAATAAACCTATCGCACCAATTTCTGCCTGTGCACATGTGCAACCCCATTAATTTCAATGGGGCTGCACGTGTTAATTGAGAGCAGAATTTAGTCCACTGGTCGTAATTAATTAATCAAGTTTTCAGTCTGGTTTGCATACTTTAATTTTTTTTTAATTATTATTATTATTATTATTCTTTTATGTCTTCACATGTCTCTGGGTTTGACTGATGCAACAGGGGCTCCGTTCTCCAGCAGCCCATGATTTAGTCTGGGAATGAAGGGGTTTCATCCTGCAATTCCTCATGTTGCCCCAGGGAAATTCACTGCCATGGATCAGTTCTCACCCTCCTCCCCCCCCCAGGCTGTGGCACAAACATCAGCCCCAACACTGCTCAGAATTCTATGGGGCCAAATCCTGAAATCCCAGCACCCCTTGATCCCAAGCCCTCCTTGGCACCCAGGACTGTCCACCAGTTTCTGGGTTCTTGGGGTGGTAAAACAACACTTTGCACACGAGGCAGCCCCACCTGCACCTACTTTTAAGCTCTGAGGAATGTAAAATAGGGACCAATTCCCCCCTAAATTCCTGCTCTGAGTTAAACACACCATGAAATGTTTCCTTTAGAGCCCCAATGGTTCTGCCCGTAAAAAGGCACGTGGTGACAGCAAGATGTTGTCGGGTTTTTAAGGCTAAAATATGAAACAAGCTTTAAAAGGACAAATTTTAACAGGGATTCTGATCCCCCCCCCCCCCAATTCACAGGTGTCCATGTGGGAATGTGGCCCCTGCCTTTGCCCAAAGGCTTTGGTATCTCCAACGGGATGAAAATTCTTTGTGTTTCTGATTGATTCTGATTTTTTTTTAAAGCCCTTTCCAACCCCAACCATTCCATGATTTTTTGCTGGGTCTCTGATTTCCCACACGACAACTCACGAAGCAAAACAAAGCAAAGAGCCAGAGAATTTTAGGGAGGCAAGGACAAAAACATGAAAATAACAAAGTATCCCAAGCAGCTTCCCAGACCAGATTTTTCTGTGTGTGATTCAAAAAGAGCAAAGCTTTGGGTTTTTTCTTCCCCCCCAGCCCCCCCAAAAAAAAAAAAAGGAGTGTGTGCTCAACCCCCTCAGAGTGGGAAAGTCCTAATTTCCCCTCAGAGTGGGAAATTCCCCCCTCTGTAATTTCTAACCACCGAGGGAAGTAATTCCCAGGATTAGAGAAGACCCAGCACAGGCAGGTGATGAGCAGTTTCCAGCAGAATCCAGCCCAAAAGGTTGAGCCTGGAAAGCCCCAGTGGCTCCTGCAGAAGAGGTGGAGGAGCCCAGAGCCTGCAGGCAGCTCCCAGGGACACAGCAGCCCCCGTGTCCCCTCGTCCCAGCCGCTTGTGTCCGACACACAGACCTGGGCTGGGGGAAGGATGGAAAAACAAAGCGATTCCTCTGCATGGAAATTTCTCCCAGGCATCCCCCCGCGGCAGCGCTTCCCATCTCAGCACTCGACGTGATGGTCCTTGGTGGGAATTATTAATAATAACCCCTGGATCAGCCACCACACGACCCTTCCAGAGCTGCCCCCGTGTTGTTTTAAGGCTCTCACATCCCTTTCTCCCGGCTCCTCGGCAGCCGCTGCCTGCAAACACATTCCACTTTTCCCGGGATCTCCCCGCTCCACTGATGAGAAATCCAGGCCCCTCGCTCGCCGAGGATGGCAAGTCATAACATTTGTTTTGGAAATTTATTTGAGCCAATATTTCTCAATAAAATAAATTGTATAAATGAAATCAGACTGACACCGCAATATTTCCTAACTAGCTGCCGTCTCCCCGCAGCACTCAGGGACTGTCAGAAATTTTTCCCTGAGGTTTTCCCCGTTTATTTTATTTATTTTTGCAAAGCAGGGGAACGTGGGAAGGTTTTAGCACTGTCTATTTTTCAAATCAACACAAACTTCATTACATAATGAGCAGGTTTGTGCATGTGCTGGCGTGACACTTGCCTCCCGTTTGAAGCACGATCCCTGGACATTCTGGTACCATTTCAACTCGTCTGAAAGGTTCAAAAAAATTCAAACCCAAGCCTGAAAGGGATTAATTTGTTGCCCTCGACACCTTGAGAGGTCTGTGGAATTTGTAGTTGTGAGATTCAAGCCCAGGTTTGGATAAGTAAAGTTGCCTTTGATTTTGAAGGCTGATATTGAAGCAAGAAAGGTCTGGACAGATTTTGGCACAGGTGGCACTCCCTGTTAGGAGCTTTGCAAAAAATTAGGTGAAGAAAGAGGAAAACTGAGAATGGGAAAGAAGCAGGAAAAAAAAGTAATCTGTAGGGATCAACATGACCAACAGGGATTCACACCAGCCAAGCCCTGGGACCAACCACCAGCAGAGCACTTGAGTAGGAGAATCACTAAACCCCACATTTCATCCCACAGGGAAGTCGAGATGAGTCCAGGGAATATTTGCTGAGCTGGGACCTGCTGCAGCCCAGGGCTGCTCCAGGAACAAGCTGGTGGTTCAATCTCATGGCAGAAGGAGGAATGTTTTATTCTCCTTTATTTTGCAGAGAAGCAAACGAAAGCCCAGCGAGGCTGAGGTCACGTAAACAGGGTCTACACTGGTGGCACTTCACCCTGGGCTGCTCCACCACTGCTTGGTGTCCCCACGGGAGGAGCAGGAGCATCCCCAGGGCTGGAAGGAGGGCAGCAGAGCTGCTCTGCTTTCCTCCTCCACATCCAGGCAATATCCAGGGGGGAAAAAAGCAGCATCCAGACGGCGTTATCGCTCACTACAAGGTCTCCTCTCCTCACACGAGGACTGGTTCATGCCCTGTTTATGACTCCAGCTACAACCAGGTGAAACTCAAGGCAGAAACCTGGAGGCAAACGGCAGCAGCTGCTGGCCCGGCAGCCGCCTGAGCGTGAGAACCCAGCAGGCTGGGCAGTGAAAAGCCAGAGCTGGAAAAACGTGACAAATTCAGCCCTAATTCCTCCAGGGTTTCCATTTGTCACTATCGGGGCTTAAATTGCTTTCAAGGGGTTGCATTCTGTGGATAACAGCTTTGAAAAAGCAGGACAGGCTGAAATGCCTCATGTTGACCCATTCGTGTACCCGTGGCCTTAATCTAAACTTTCCTGGAGCTCGTTCTATGAATAATTATACACACAGGAGGGCAGCTCATCAGCTGGCGTAAACTGGCTTAACTCCACTGGAGTAATTGGAGAAGAGGCCAGGACACTGTTTCCAGCCATGGTACGATGCCACTGGGGTTGAGCAGGCAGAGCCAGGGCTGCAGGCAGGAATCCAGGGCTTGATCACTGCTCTGGGACCAGCTCTGCTCCAATGGATTAGGAGCCAGGACGCCCACACTCCCCTACCAGCTCCGTGTGTCTGTTTTGAGCTTCTCTTTACCTTTAGTCTCCCTTTTTAAAACAAAATAACAGCGGTGTCATCTTGAAAAAGCTGCTGGAATTGTGTGGTGGAAAAAGCCAGCCCATTCTCTCAGCATGGCTGCGTGCTGCTATTTATTCCTTACCCTAAGTCATCCATGTGTGGCCAGTCCTGCTCGCAAGCACCCTCCCTTTTGCCTCCCAAAATCCACTTTCAGCCTCATTTTCTTGCCCACATGCTCCAACTGTTCTGGCCCATCAAAACCAGGGGTACACACCAGATGGCCCCACTCCAGTTCCCAAACAGCATCTTCCCAGGATCCCAGATCCAGCTCCTGGTGCCATTCACAGGGGCTTTGCCCAGGTGTAACCTCAGTGTTAGGTCCTGCACGAGGCTGCCACGCACAGTAGGGATGTGACCAACACTTCCATGTGTGGGGAGGGATCCCCACGGAGAGAGGGGAGGGAGCAGGGCTGGGATGTCTCCATCCCTCCTCTGCTCCACCTAGGTGGAGAGATTTAGTCCCACAGCCAGAATCAGAGAGTAGCACAGGCTGCTCATCTCACCAATCAATTTTTACGGCTGGAGAGGATAATAATGGTAATATCAGTATAAAAAACCCCCGCAATGACCCATAACAGTAACATATTACAGCTCCTTTTAAATAACTGTGCTGGCTGCAGTTTCTTTGTTTCTCTGGCAGCAGACGAGCTGAGGCGCTGGGACCGTCTCCGGGATGCACAAATGCTCCCAAAGCCAGGAGGGTGCCTTGGGATGGGATGGGAGACCTGGCAGCTGGAGGAGAAGGGCTGGGAGGGAGGGTGGGATGATGGAGGGGAGGGTGGGATAACAGAGGGGAGCTCTCCCCCCCCTCCCCAAAGGCAAAACCACCTCCAGCTGGAAAATTAAGGCTGAGATTGAATCGTGCCCTGTTCCCATGGCCCAGCAGAGCGGGTCCTTTTGGGAGCAAGGACACAACGTGCCCAACCATGGCTGGAAGGCAACGGAGCAGAATGTGCAGCTTCATTTCCAGCCTCCCCCCCCCAGCCATATGCTGCATCAGGAAAGCCTGAAGAGAGCATTTAACTCTGCACCAGTGGAGAGTGCTCTGCCTCCAGTTCCCAGTCGCCGGGGGTTGTTGTTACTGCAGGAAGGAAAGTTCTCACTTGCCATATGCAAAGAAAAAAAGTTCAACCACAAAACTCCCTTCACCCTCACTCCCAAAAGACTGAACAGCTTTGAATTCCAGGCGTTTGGTAACAGGCGGGAGAACTACACAGGATTTAGGTTTGTTGGGATGGAAGGGGAAGATAATGAAAGCCACTGCTACCTCCTTGCATGACATTACTTCAAAGCGAGCCCTTACCTGTCCGTATCTCTACAAGAAACTCCTTAAAATACTGGGCTTGATTTCCAAGTCCAATAAAGCACCATGAAGCTTTCATGTGAAAGGACCTTAGAGCTGCCCTCAATCTCCAGCACATCATTAGCCCCAGAGTACCTGGTACCTCACTCTCCCAAACCCCCCTTGCTCGATCCGTGCCCCATCCAAAGGGCTCTTTTCTTCCAGTCACTGTTCCACACAAATGCTCAAAAAATGTTTAATTGTTTTAAAACTCTTGTTTAGGGGGTTGAAGCTCTCCCTTTCTTTTTTCCTTTAAAACAAGGACCCTTGCAGAGTATTCCTGTTTACCCCACCAGCCCTGCTTCAGACTGACACTTGTGTAACAGCACCAGCAGAGCCAAACTGTACAGAAGAGATTTAAAAACATGCACAGAAGAGATTTAAAAACAAACAGGGGAGGTGAGGATGTGACAAGACACACACAGACACATGATGTGCCTGGAGCTCCTTCCCTCCCTGGTCCTAGCTCCAAACTCCCCCGTGCACCCTCCTAATACACTCATTTGCCACGGGTATAATTTTAAACGCTGCTTCCAAGTCACCCTCCAATTTGCACACACAATAAAACCCAATCTGCACCTGCAGGCTGGGAAACGGAGGGAGGGGGAACATTCACTCCATACAATCCCCCATAAAAACGTGCACCATTTTTCAGGGAGCAAACCCAGAGCCCCTTTTAGACAGATAATCCCTGTCTTCCCACCAGCATCCTCAAACCCAGGGCCCAAACCAGGCTGAACGAGCTGCTTCCCACCAGGCTGAGGAGCAAATGTAAGAGAAGGGATCCTAAAACCAGCCTAAAACGTGCTGCTTTAGGTGGACTTTTCTTTTGCAAGGGCTAATTTTTAATCTGGTGTTTCTGCACGCCGAGCCCTCGGTCTCTAATTCTTGCCCTCTCATAATATTTGCTTCATTTCAGAAGGTTTCCCCAGCCCTGTTTGGGCAGAGTTCAGCTCCCACAGAACCACAAAGAAATCAAACAGGGGACTGAGACCTTCCTCAAATACCCACAAACATCCTTGGTCCCACCTCTGTGCACAGCCCTGGCTGAGGATCTAACCCCCTTTTCCCAACCAGGACAAGGGAATGGGATGCAACCTCCAGCCCAGACTCCCCTTTGCTCCAGCTGGATTCCTGGGATCATTTTTTCCTAACAAATTCCTGCAATCATTAATTCCTAAGAAATAAGGCAGCCGGAGCAGGAGGACTTTGTTAGCTGGGAGGAGTGGGTGCTGCTTCATTCTGTCACCTCCACTGACTTCACCAATTCCCCATAAACCAGTAACTGCTGCTGGGGACACATTAGGAGGTGATTTAAATAAAATAAAATATATTTTAAAAAGCAAGCAAACGGGGTGTCCAGGCTGCACAGGCAGGTATTGAATGTATAAACAAAACCATTTAAATCCATCTACTGCTAATACCCCCAAGTCAGTGACTTGGAGCACAGGTACCTTCCACTTTTGTGAGAAATGACTCCATTTTGCACAGGAAGATCTCACTCAAAAATCCCCTCATGCAAAAAAAATAAATAAATTTAAGTGGGGGGGGAAAAAAGTTCCTTTTATTTATGTATTTATTCTCCAACGATCTATGTGAAAAAAAGGGGATAAAAAACCCCCAAAAGTCTTTATTTTAATCAAGCCCAGAATATTTAAGCAGCCGAAATGGGTTGATTTTTCATGTTAAAAAGGGGACGTTTTGAAAACACTCCATGAAACAAACAACAAAAAAAACCTCAACCCAAAAATGCCTTGATCACAAAATAAATTATTTAGCCCTTGAATAAACCCCGGCACGAACCGACAAACATTTTTGTCACTTTTGCACGGCCCTGATTACGGTGCATTATGCTCCTAACAGCTTTTCCTAGCATCATCACTAATGGATTTTATAACATGCTTTATACCAGGTTATTAAGGAATGTGGCTATAGCTGGTAAATCGCTGGATAATATGAATAAAGCATTTAAGAAACAGCCCCTTCATTTAAACTGTTAACTGGGGAAACTGGCGCATTATAAATAACAGAAGTGAGAGGCATTTCTGGGGAGGGTTTCCATCTCCAGCCTGGCAAAAAAAATGTGTATTTTCACTTTTCTTCCTTCCCTTTGTATTTTTATTTTTTTTTTAAAGCCTAAACCCCATTCATTCATCATGATTCTTTAAAACCTCCTTTTGCTGCGATGCCCACAAGAAGCGAATCCCTCGGGACTATTTTCTTTTCTATGATGAGTCATTTATTTTCTACAATGGTACCATAAATTTTCCAAAAGTTCAAGCTGGCTGTGCATGGGCCATTGCCAAGGAACCGTGTCATCTCCCGGCTGTGTTTACGGTCTCTCCTTCCCCACACCTCACTGTTTTGTCATCCCGTCACTGAATCATTCCGGGCTTGATCCTGCTCCCATTTAAGTCAATGGCAAAATTCCCATTGACGTCAATGTGAACAAGGAAGGAGCTATAGGGGAGCCAAGATGATCTATGGATGGGGCTGGATATATCAAACCAGGGCCCAATGTTCGAGTATTTAACTAATAATAAAAAATTATGGGCTGCTGTGGTAGGAGGGGAATAGTAGGTGGGCTTGGGGAAGGGAGGAATCAAATGAACGTTGTAATTGGGCAGGTTTTTATAAATCTGTATCTGGAGGAGTTTTAAATGGCTGCTAAAAATAAAATACAGTGAGTCACCCTGCAGCGAAGAGACTGGGTGGGGGGTTCTGTGGAGTGGCTGTTGCAGCCCTGTGGGTGCTCGAGCATCCTGCATCCCTCCTCCAGCATCCTGCATCCCTCGGCCAGCATCCCACATCCCGAATCCTGAATCCCTCATCCCACATCCCTCTTCCCGCAAGCCGCATCCCTCATCCCGCATCCCTCTTCCCGCATCCCTCCTCCCACATCCCTCACCCCGCATCCCGCATCCCCATTCCCGCATCCCACACCCCGCATCCCAGCGCGCCGCTTGTCACTCCCGGCTCCGCAAGCAGGTGGCAGTGGCGACATTTCCCGACGAAGCTTCTCAGCTGGAAACGTCCAAAGCGGGGGAGAGGAGGGGGGAGAAGAACCCTCGCCCAGGAACAAACACACAAAAATAAATAACATCTCGAGCCGTTAACTCCTTTCCCTCTATCAGATCATTGTTAACAGCTAATAAAATATCAGTCTGCAGGGACACGAGATAGAACCAATACCCTAATAAAGAGAGTCAAAGAAAGGAAATTAGATCTGCTGGGTTTTTAGACCATTGGAATAAAGTGATGGATCTGAAGATCCGGACAATCGTTGCCTAAAAAATTCCGAGTGGAGCCTGAGGGGCAGCAGGTGTCAGCACCGGGGGCTCTGCCACAGATTCCCAACCCTTAGAACTTCTTGGTTGGTGTTTTTAGAAAGAGCCCATCAGCAAATGCCACACGCAACGCGATTTACGGCTGGAAACCCGCATGAAAAAGTATCCCAGCCTCTGCTCCTACACTGCGACGTAATTAATATCAATTGGATTAATCAGAGTGAGTTAAGAGAGATGTTAGGAGCCAAGGCAGAGGAGCTAACATGGTGGCATCCCCCTTCAGACCAAATGTAACCGTTTCAATATTTGCCTGCAGCTGACAACAATAAATCCTCTTAAATTTGCCTTCCAAGGTCAGCGAGTGCGGGAGATGCATGTATATGATTTTCTAGTTTACCTGCTAAGGAGAGAGAGGGGTCAGTAAATTATCCTCCCGATCCAGCCTAATTGAATAGACGAGTGGACGTCAGGCTGGAAGCTGGAGGGAGCACGAGGACATCCCTGACAGCACAGATCTGTCACCCAAGACAAGGAGAGACAGGTAGATGGGCTGACAGGGGGGAAAGATACACCACCCGTATTATAAGCACCATGTGATGGGAAGAACAAGTGCTAAAGGAAGAATAACAGAGCCACCTCTGTTATCTGGAAGGCAACTTGGCTCATTTTTTTAATTAGTGGAACCTGCAGCTGACAAGGGAGGGCAAGAGTGAAGACTGGCTGGGAGCTCATTACATATTCCCATCCTGAAAGGGGTGGTGAGAGGCAATGGTTTTAAGCAAAACCAGTTGTGTTGCTCTGGAGCAGGAGAACTTCCAGGCTTTGCCAAATGGGCAAGGAATGACAGGTTGATGTTTTGGAGAAAAATGGATCCTTGCTGCAAAGCTGGTGGGGCTGCCAAAGCAGCAACCCAGGGGTTGCACAGGTTTGGAGGGTCTTAATGTGAGAAGGCTTAATGGCATTAATCCCATTCCACAGCCAGAGAAAGCAAGGCAGAGTCATCTGCTCAAAATGACACAGTTGAGACTAAGGACCAATTGCTCTGATGGCTGCTCCTGAGCCTGACTGAGGGATGAGCAGAGAGGAGCAGCAAGAAGAGGAACTACAATGAGGATCACAGAATCACCTTGGTTGGAAAAGACCTTCAAGATCATCAGGTCCAACCATTAACACTGACAAGTTCTTAACTAAACCATCTCCCTAAGAACCACATCTCTACAATCATGTGGTATTCGTGGGAGAACTCCACATTGAGTCTCTTCACAAGTCTGATCCAGTTATCCCAAAATCACTGTATTAGACCCTGGAAAAGGTAAGAGCACAGTGGTGGTGTAGGGACTGAGGAGAAGAAGGAAAACTAGGAGCCTCAGAACTAATCATCCTATGATATTAACACAGGAGAACAGAACTACAACAAATATAATTGTCTTTTTAGAAAAGGGGCCAGGGAAGTTGGGCAGGTCTTCAGAGACAGGCTGATTTTCCACAGCAGAGGCTCTTTAGTCAGGAATTTTTCCTTACATTTACCAGCTCCTGCCAGAGCACATCACAACAGAGCAGAAATGTTAACAAGTCACTCCTGGGAAAAGGGAGAATAGGAAGAGGAACATTGAACGTTGTCATCCAGTTTCATCAGTGAGCAAACCAAGGCAGAACATGTTCCACTCTTGTCTCAAATTCACCAGCAGAGTTCAAATAGAAACCAGAAATCTCAACTATTCATCTCGTTTGAAGCCACAAGGAAATGTATCTGCTTGCAGTACTACAGTGCTCACTGTGATGGAGCCCATAAGCTTCATATCTTTCACTGTGTCATTAACAGTAGAGTCCAAACAAATGTTTACAACAATGTTTTGGTGAACAGCTGATTGAGCACCTTTTAGTTGCACACTTGGCTTTGGCATCCCAGCTTCTGAAGTTCCAGGACCCTCCCGAGGATTCTGGCCATCATTTAAGCAATGGCCTGGCAGCCAGGGTTGAAAAGAAAGTTGGGAACCAACATTTCTCAGCTCTGTAGAGGACAAAAATCCTGAGTATTAGGACAATCTGCCCTTTTCAGCCCATGGCCACTTCCAGTACCTGCCTTGGGGCACAGTGAGATGAGAAAAGGTTGATAGGAAAAATGTCAGGGTGGGCACAACCCTTGCAGCTCTCCTACAAAGTGGAATAGGAAGCAGGGAATGTCTTATGGCTGCAATTTCACAACCAGGAGAAGAGACAGTAACAGTGGCCACTCCAATGGATGTGAGTCTGAGGCTCAGGCCCTTCAAAACCTGGAGTAGATCTGGGGACCTTCTGGCTTTGGACTCCATGTGACATAGAAAATGGGGACACAGAAATTACCAAATTCCCAGAATTTTATGGAAAAATTCTATTTCCATAGTGCTTTGGAAGGACATTTTAAGAGCCCAGAAGGTACCATGGGAATACACATAAGGCACAAGAGGAGACCAAGCGTTGCTATTACCACTCTGGAGCTTTGTAGTCAGTCATTCAATTTTAATCATAACTAATGCAATGCCTTTTACAAGGAGAGGTCGTGCTACATCCTAATCCATTTTGTAATTAAGCATAAATTTTAAGGAATCAATTGAACACAGTGATGAACTCCCAGTTTACCCAACGCCTTCGCTGCCAAAGGGTGTCCCTGGGCAATAAACAGGCTTAAAAAGATCTGACTAAAGGATGGAAAATGCTCCCAACCTCTGGCACATGATCTTATCAGGGAAACAATGTAAAGAATAAAGCAGCAATGCCATCAAGATAAGGTGGAGAGGCAAGAGGAGTTTTTTCCAGGAAATATTTAAGAATAGGGAAGAATAATCTGATTTAGAACCAAGCAGGAAAGGGAGGTTTTGACCCCTAAGAGGAAAAGCTTGTGAAGTGCTTGAAGGAGACACTGTCAGAACTTGAGCATTATCTTTGGCTCTCATTTTGGGCATCTTCCAGTTCTTCTGCTTAACACCTTTTCCACTGGCCAGAGCCAGGATGGACCCAATCCTGCCCAGACTGGTGGGAATGGTCCTTTGAATCATCTAGTCTGAAGTGCTGGGACTGTCCAGGCAGGGCCGTGGTGGGAGGTATCAGCAGGGTCCGGCCAGCCAAGTGTTTTGTCTGATTTTGATGAAGTAGTGAAAGAAGCATAATGAGCCCCTCAGGTCTGACTCTCTTCCCTGTCCAGGGGAAAATAATTTAGCCTGAGAACTTGAAATTGGAGTCGGGAGAAAATGAGATGTCTCTCTCTGCAGTTCTGTTAATTTAAACTGGACTTTATTAGGGATGATTTGAAAATATAAACATTTTTAACCAGAGCCAGGATTTTAAATGTACTAAACAGTCTGGCTGTAGGAGTTTGGATGGCTGCAGAAATTGCTGCCATTTGCAACATTTGGATGCAGACACTGGGATGATTTCAAGCATCTCCAACCCCCGGGACAAGCCCCTCATCCTGGCTCTGGTCTCAGCTCCAGCACCTGCATCTGTGTCAGGCCCCTCTGTGGGCAGAGGGCAAGGCAGGCCAGGCAGGACACCCCACCCCAGCACCCCCCAGAAAAACGGCAGCATTTCTTTTTCCCATCCCAACCCCAAGCCCAGCATCCCCCCCACATCCATCTCCTTTCCCAAATCTGGGGTTGGATTTCATCCCCAGCTTGACAACAGAGCGATTTTGCCCGTGTTTACAGGGAGCAAAGCCCTTCTTCCTGCAGCAACAACTCCTCTGCAGCCAACGCTCCCTTCCTGCACACGAGGGCAAACCTTCCCAGACTCCCTCTGGCCCTGGGGTCGGGATCCATCCCACTGTCTATTCATCAGTGCAGGGTCAGGGGAGATTTTATTTTCTTGCTTTCTAAAGGCACGTTGAGCTCTGCCTGTGCTCCCTGCTCCCCAACACCAGGGCTCCCTGCACACCCAGTTGCTAAGGAGCAAACGTTGCTCTCCCCACGCCCTCCGAAAAATCCTCATTAAACCCGAGCCCCTCGCTCTCCCAGGGCACCAAAGGCATGGGAGGCAGTGAACTCCACTCAGCCAGTCCAGCAGCACTGGGAACAGACTGGAATGATTTGGTTTTGACCGCCAGATGACCTCAAGGGCTGCCCAGCCTGATGGACAGTGGGACCATTAGTCCTTTTAACATACATTCTTCTCTGGCAATGCAGACATCACAGCTCTGCTTCGCAGAGAGCCAGCCCAGCCAGCACCACCCCAACCAGCCATGACCCTGCCCGTGGGGTGATGGGCCCTAAGGCCAGGGGGGATTCACTGGGGGAAGGCAGGTGACAGCTCCCCTTTCACAAAGAGCCCCCAGACCCCCAGAGTCCCCCCTCCCAGGCCTGAGAAAGCCACAGCACATCACAGCAGCCCCGGGGAAGGAGGGGATGCAGCCCAGCATCCCCAGCCCTGCAACAAAAGGGAAGAGGCAAATCTCTCCTCTCTGGGGGAGGAGATGCTGGGGTTGGGTTTGTTGTGGTTTTTATCCCCAACCCAAACGAACACTAAACATCCCTCACGGAGCCGTTTGGGAACAGCCATGCAGCTCCAGGCTCTTTTATCAGAGGATGTTAAATCCCAGCTCCTTTCATTTGCTCCCTTCTCTTCTGCCGAGACGTAATTTTTTGGTCTTATTATTCCAAGCAAAATGAGGCACGAGTGAACGAGCCCTGCTGCTAATAGACCAGAACAACCTATTAATCCAGAGCAAAATTAAACAGCTCAAAGGTTAGGGAAATGAGAGTCTTGCTGGTTTTTAACCTCATAACCAAGGCCTGAGCCTAAAGCCTACAGATGATGGGAGGTTTTCCTACTGACTTGAATGACATTTGGACCAGAAGATTTAGGTGCAAACAAGGGTCTGTAGATATCTGGAGGGGGGTTGCCTAAATAGAAGCAGAATTTCAAGAGTATCTCAGTTTTTTCTGTCACCTTGTTGCAAGGCTGAGAGCAAATCTCTAGTGCCCACAGCTGCCTCAGTTTCCCTGACTGAAAAATGAAGATAATAACTGATCTTCCCCCATCAGGTTTATCACAAAAACCAGCTATCAAGTGCTCCAAGCCTACCAGATGGGAGAGAATAAAACCCACACACTGCTGCAAACACACTGTTGTTATACACATCTCCTCTGCCTGAACCAGGTGCTTTAAAAGACTCTGAATTCTGCTGGCAAAATAAATACAAAACAACAAACTGTGCCTTGAGGTGGAAGGGGTATTTCTGAGAGGGATTTTCTGCCCCCTGCCCCAAAAAAAAGACGATTTGTTCCTTCTAAAAATACAGTAAGTAAATAAATACCCACAACACCAGGGCAGAAAAAAAAAGTAATTAAAAAATAAATAAAGCTTTTCAGTGGCTGCAGCAGACAGAGCCTTGCCTGTCCCGAGCCTGTTTTAATTTCCCTCTGGGGATGACAGACAAGCCATGCTGAGCTAAATGAGGAAACATCTGTTTGACTTCTCCAAAGCTGGCACTGGGGGCAGAGCCTGAACCCCAAATGCCACTTTCCCAAACCCCAGCCTGGAAACAGCCCAACCAGGACAGCAGTGCCAGGCTCAAATCCTCCCGACTTTCTCCTTCCTGGAGATCCCAGCTCGGCAAGGATGTTGGATCTGAACCACCAGAGTTCAGCCTGGTTTCCCCATTCCAGGAGAAAAATATAATTGCAGAGGGCAAACTGAGCCCCCTTGCCCCCCACACCCTTCCCTGCCAGGGCTCACACAGTGCTGGACGACCAAGAACCCAGGGAGCCTTGTAACTCCTCTGAACAGGAGGCAGGGAGCAACTTCAGCTGCCTCCAGCCTGCTCTGTGTCCAGGAAAACCTTCCAGGGGCCTTTAATTATTTTTTTAAAGTCGCTTCCCACAGTCCCTGACATTTTGCAGGCTGCTGGCTGTTTGTTTTCTCTAGCACGGTGGCTGTACAGTAGAGTGTGCCTGACCCCTGCACTCCAGCCAGGAGTGTGTCTAATGCTCCTACAAGGTAACCTTTTCACTGGAGTTTTCTCGGGTGACCCCAGAGTCCCATCTGTCCGAAGACTAACTCCTGTGGCATGTGGAAAATGCAGCTGGCCTGTCTCCAGAATCCCTCCTGCAAGACCGACCCATCTGTATCTTTTCTGCTTTCTCCAAGTTTGCAGTGTGGCATATTTCCCTCTTCTCCCTCTGTACAAGCTCAACAATTAACTCTTCCTGCCCTGGTGGAAGATTTGGTTCCAGCAAAATGCACCGTTCGGAGCAAGTTTAGACTGACTTGAACCTGCACAAACTTCAAGTAAATTAGACTCTGAATTTATTTTGTACTGGTTGAGAAAATAATCTGGCCCTTTACTCCCTCCCTTCCCCCAGGAGGGTTTCTCTAGCTCATCCCCAGTCTCTGTGCAGCAGTTGGCAGAGCCCACGCTGCTGTGGGGACAATAAGATGCTGCTGGTATCACTTGGGGACAAGTTGGGAATGGGGAGCTGTGATGGCAGCAATTCTGGGAAACTACAGCCAGGAGGGATTTTAGGCAAATGATCAGCTGGGTGGGGGCTCTACCATGGAAAAGTGCATTTCCACTTTGATGAAAACAACTTGATTCTGTGGGGAATCTTCTTAATAGAGAACTAGTGGCTGGAGATCTCCAGAACACAACCAGAGGGATGCTCAAGCCCAGGAATGTGCACATTTCCAGCACCAACCTCTGCTTGGGTTTATAGATGTTCTAACAATCAGCCAAATATTCACAGTGACCCTGAACTGCAGAGAAATCATCAGCCCTGAGATGAGAGCCCATGAGCACAAAATGGTGGCATCCAATGACTGGACCAGAAATTTTAAACTGGCTTAAAATAGAGGAGGAAAATGGCAAACTGAAGCTGCCTTTGCTTCAACAGCTCTTGGCAGCCCCATCCTATAGTTTGGGGATTTCCCTCCTGTCTCCCCAGGAAACCCTGGATAGCCCAAGGAACAAGGATTGACATTCAGATACGTTTGACCACACTCATGAAATTCCTGGTTTTCTGCTCCATTTAGATGAGTAGCATTTAAAAACAAACACCAGCACCAATTGCCAGCACCCACAAAGCTGTCCTTGCACTGCTCCTCCACAGCCTGAGCACACCTGAGAGGGGCAGAAAACCTCCCATTTATTTATTTTAACAGGACTAAAATTGCATTTTACCACGAAGGTGCAGAATCCAACTCCAAATTACCTGGGAGTGAGGATCCAACACCCACAGGCACCTCAGAGAAAACCCAACTTCAATTAACAAATTACAGCTGAGCTTTGGTTCCCGCAGGCTAAACCACATAATAACCCCAGAATTAAATTCAATGTATTCACAGGATTAACGCTGTATCAAGGGCTGATAATTAAAAGAATCCTGATAAAGACTCTGCCAAAAATTAATTAATAAAACGAGAAATAGCAGCGTAACATTAGATCTGTGGGTTTGATACCCTGCCTTGCACAGTTAAACAAATCTCTTCAGCTCGCTGAAAACCTGGCACTGAAGTGATGTAAAAACTTGAGGAAGGGCAGCGGTTGTGGCTGAGTGACAAAAGCAGAGCTTTTCTGTCCCCTTCAGGCTCTGACACTTGAAATCCCAGGCAGCTGCTCCTTCCCCCCCTCTCCCAACAGCCCCTTGTTCCCTCCTCTCTCTTTTATTTTGAAACTTCAAGTTTGGGCAATCAGGGAAAAAAATGGCAGCCATTAGAAACACTAGTTAGGGACTTAGTCCAAAATCAATTTTAATTAAAAACACACAGCTTTCCTGTTGAACATGGCCATTTTTAGCACTGCTGTTGGCTAGAAGGGCTCCAGCCACTGCTGCCATGCAAGGAAGGACTTTTCCACCAGGAACAACCCCCAACAGCCCCTTGTTCCCTCCTCTCTCTTTTATTTTGAAACTTCAAGTTTGGGCAATCAGGGAAAAAAATGGCAGCCATTAGAAACACTAGTTAGGGACTTAGTCCAAAATCAATTTTAATTAAAAACACACAGCTTTCCTGTTGAACATGGCCATTTTTAGCACTGCTGTTGGCTAGAGGGCCCCCAGCCACTGCTGCCATGCAAGGAAGGACTTTTCCACCAGGAACAACCCTGGTTATTCCCAGGGGGTCTGGATGTGAAACCCCAGGGATGTGGGAACATTCCCATGGCTCTCAGCTGCCTGTAAACACCAGGAGGGTCCCAGTGCCTAAGGAGTGGATGCATTTCATTTTGGGGAGGGGGGGTAGAGGTGGGTGTGAAGGGGCAGGCAAAGCAGGGGGGGGGTGGGAGGTAAATAAACTGTAAAGGAGCACAACGTGGTTTATGAGAGCTGCTGTGACCCAGTCACTTGGTCACATGCAGCCAGTGCCCATTACCAAATCAATAAGCATTAAATCAACCTCATTTTCTACTATTTAAATTAACTATAACTGTTTTAATTGCAGATTCATAGCCTGCAAACTGCTTATTACACTTTACATTATAGCCGAGATTTGCTTGCACGTTACAGACCATTGAGAGCACTTGACAAACCCAACCCTGCTGAAACCTTCCCCCCCCCACCCCAGGCTTTGGTGTGCAGGAGGAGACCCATTAAAACCAGAGGAAGGAGGGAAGGGGAGGGAGAGCTGGGAACACACAGCGTGGGAGCTCAGCACAGGGTAATGGTCACTGCAGACCGTAGCAGGAGGCGAGAAATTAAAGGCTTGTTCTTGCTCCCACAGAATCACAGGCAGAATCATGAAGCTTGGAAAAGACCTGTAAGATCATCGAGTCCAACTGTCAATCCAACACCACCATGGCCACTAAACCATGTCCCCAAGTGCCATATCTATATGCTTTTTGAACACCTCCAGGGATGGGGACTCCACCACTGCCCTGGGCAGCCTGGGCCAGTTCTTGACCAAGGACTGGAAGATGCTGCTGAGTCCAGCAGCAGCTGGAGTCCCAGCCTGAGGTTGGCTGTTATGGGAGAGCCACATCGTGAGGGGTGCACCTCCAGGGGCTGGAAAGTGGGGTCCCTTAGCACTTGGATGAGGTTCTGGGGTTATAAATCCTAAAGGAGAACTGCTGCAAAATGGCAGTGACCTCCAGCAGCACCAGGCAAGGAGGAGAGAGGGGATGAGGCACAACAGGGCCAGGCACACAAGTGACCCTAGGCTGTGCCTGTGGTGGGACTTCCCCCTGAGGCTAAACTCTTGGAAGCAGGAACTAAACCCCAGGGAAAGCAGCACTAGGGCCAGATCCTGCCAATCCTTGTGGCAGGATGGAGCCCTCCCACAGCACCACATGGCTTGGGGCTTCACCACCCCATGGTGCCCTTGCTCATGTCTACTGCATTTCTCCCTAATTTCCAGCTTGCTTTCCAGCTGAAGACAGACATGTTCAATTAAAATAATAAAATCATTAAGAACCTCTCCCATCATTAAGGCAGGAGCTCTCGAAACAATCCTTGAAACATTTCAACTTTCCTGGGCAGTGCACACCCTGGGTTTGGGTCTGGCCATCCTTCTGGCATTTTGCCTCTCTTGCTCTTGTCTTCTTCCCGTTCCTGAGACAAGGAACAGTCTGTAGGTAAACGGGAGTTTGTTCATTTTTTATGGATGTCAGTCTCTTGACACTGGTGCTAGACAGACTAGTGCCTGGGTCAGTGGCAATGACCCCAGCTGCACTAAAACATGCGCAGAGTAAACACTCGAGGGTGGGCAGCCAAGGGGCTGCTCTCCAGCCAGTTTGCTCAGTGCTGCCCACAGCCCCCCCCTCACTCAGAGGGTCTGGGGGCACACAGGGCCAGCCCCAAATGTCCCCTGACACCTCAGTTAGGGCACAGCCAGGAAGGGGAGTCCCTGAGTGACTTTTTGGAGCTTTGAGAGCAATGAGCTCCATTCAATGGCCCCATAGAATTATAGAATCACAGAATGGTTTGGGTGGGAAGGGACCTGAAAGATCATCTCGTCCCACCCCCCCTAAAGAGACACCTCCCACCAGCCCAGGCTGCTCCAAGCCCCATCCAACCTGCCCTTCAACACTGCCAGGGATGGGGCAGCCACAGCTTCCCTGGGCAACCTGTTCCAGTGTCTCACCATCCTCACAGCAAAGAATTCCTTCCTAATCCAACCTACATCTCCCCTCTTCCAGTTGAAAACAATTCCCCTTCATCCCATCCCACCCTGCCCTTGTCCAAAGTCCCTCCCCATATTTTCCTGGAACACCTTCTGGCACTGGAAGGTGCTCTAAGGTCTCCCTGGAGCCTTTTCTTCTCCAGGCTGAACACCCCAACTCTCCCAGCCTGTCTTCATAGGAGAGGTGAGAAGTCACCTCCCCCACCATGTCCTGAAGCACCTTGCTGGTGCCTCTGTCCTCCTCCTGCACCAGCACAGTGCCAGATCATGGAGCTCCTGGCTCAGCCACTCAACTGAACCCCCAACTCCCTAACAAGGTTTTCTCAGCATCACCAGCTCTGTCTTTTGTTTTGTTTGAGGATTTTTTTTGCCAGGCCAGATCACCCAGGGAAAGATCAAACACTTAATGCTGGCATGGACATGCAGGCTGCCCTTCATGGAGAAGGCTGTTTACAGGATCTTGGTTCAATCTCTTGGGTCTGAAAGAGAAATTTAATTCTGGGCTCCCAGATTTTCTATCTGCACAGCTGGCTCCCTAACAGGAATTCTGCATGCATGCTGGGGGTGAGCCGGGACTACTTTAACATCTAATTTCAGCACAGCAAGAATTAGCTCATCCATAAATGACAGCAGGCCTGCAGCTCCTCTGTCCTCTCCAATGCCCAAAGCACAGATTAGTGATAAAAATATCTGATTTTCTAGATGCTATACTTGATAATAAGCTGGTGAATTCCCCTGGATGGATTTCTTAAACAGTCCTTTTTACTCAACAACCTGCCCTCCCCGAGAACTGTAGTTTCCAAGGCTACACCAGTGGACAACCCCCCCATCTGGCCCCCCTAGACCCCAAGGAACAGCTCCACGGGGACAGTTAATAGCAAGGATTAGTGAGCTAACCAATATCATGACTCTCTCCTGTGTATTTCCCTGCTCTCCATTACTGCCCGGAGCGCTGCCCGAGCTGGCTGAGCACTTTGCAGCCATTAACATCCCCCAGCACATGGGGGGCTGTTTTCCCACCCCACACACAGCCACACTGTGCCTGGAATTCCCAAGAACCTGCCCAAAAATTCAAGGGAAGAGACCTGCCTGCTGGGCAGGGCATGCCATGGCCTTGGGAGCTCCCCAAGCTCCTCTTCCTCAGAACTGGAAGAAAGGGGAAGGAATGTGTAGATAAGTATATAATTATAACCAGGCTTAGAAGCCAAAGAGACACCAAAATGTGCCAATATTGTTCCATGGAAGATGTTCCCAGTCTATTCTTTGGTCTCTCAAGATGAAGGGGCTCTGAAGGGAGCCTTTGTACCTGAAAGGGCTACAGGAGAGGTGGGGAGGGACTTTTGAGAAGGGCAGGGAGTGATGGGACAAGGGGTGATGGCTTTAAACTGGAAGAGGGAAAATTTAGGTTGGACATTAGGAGGGAATTCTTCCCTGTGAGGGTGGTGAGAGCCTGGCCCAGGTTGCCCAGGGAAGCTGTGGCTGCCCCATCCCTGGCAGTGTTGAAGGGCAGGTTGGATGGGGCTTGGAGCAGCCTGGGCTGGTGGGAGGTGTCCCTGCCCATGCAGGGGGGTGGGGCTGGATGATCTTTAAGGTCCCTTCCAACTCAAACCATTCTATGGTTCAATGAAGAGCATGGAGATGACCCTGTAAGCAGCCTCCTACAGAAGTTCCCCTTCCCCATCACCCAAGTTTGCTGGGTCCAGGGGGAAGGCACCGACCTGGCTGAGCTGCTCCCCAGGCTCCTGGGAAACCCGGTGCCATCCAGGGTCCTGGGGCTGGGCTGGGCACACTGAGGAGCTCAGCTCTTGGGCAGGGAGGGAAGCACTCAACCCAGTACTCTCCCAGCAATGGTGAGTAATGCCCAGGAAGCTGGAGGAAGTGGAGAAAAATGAAGGGATGCCCACGGGCTCTAATGGGGAGGCAAAGGTCCCCGCCCAGGTAGGAGAAAATGAGCAATAAAACCAGCCGATTTGGCTTAACAGGTAATTACAGAGTTAATAAAACCAGGCTCCTTGACACGATAGGTCCTAACGATACAGCCTGTGTCATGGGCACTAAGTGACTTTTTCCTGTGCTGCTCATTGATCCAGGAGACAGCCCAGCCCCGGGCAGGATCGATGCAGCTGGGGGGGAGCGGGGCCGCCTCGCACAACGCACCACATTTCACATGAAGAAGTTTACTGCTCTTGCACTGTGACCTGTTTGGAAATGAAACATCTGGCCATTTACCTCTCCTGCTTTTAATACAAAGATTAATCCGTGCTAGGAACTATTTGCCAGAAAGATCCATTTTCTTTCTTTTTTTTAAAAAAGGAGCAGCCAGCTGGGTTGCCAAGGGAAGCAGCAGCTTTTTGTGTTTGTCAAGTTTTACTTTAATTAAAAAGTTCTGGAGTTTAACAAAACCCCCAAATACCCAAGACTCCTACCACAAGCAAGTCTGGGTCAAGGACTGCAACATGAAATCATCTCTCTCCATCCTACAAATTCCCCAACCAGTTCCTCATCCAGTTCCAAGCCCCTGCATGGGCAGGGATGCCTTCCACTAGAGCAGGTTGCTCCAAGCCCCATCCAACCTGGCCTTGAAGCAGTTCAAGGACACACAGGACACAGCTCCCAGGTGCTTGGAAGGCAGGTCAAGTTGGTTGAGCAGCCCTGGAGGGTGGATGGATGTCCATGGATAGGACCACAGCTCAGAGCTGTCCCCAGGACTGGGACACAATGGGTCTGGCTGCCCTGGGGTCCAACAAGACCCAAGCCTGATGGCGACCATCCCTGCACCAAGCCAAGGCACTTTCTCATTCCCTCTCCTCTGTCAGACAGAACATTTCATAGAAATTGTGAGATTAAATCCTTTCAAACAACTGCTGTTTAAACTGGGCTGAAACTGGTCAACGGGTTAAAAAAGCCCGAGTGAAGCAGGAGCCCCCAGGCAGGTGATAAATTTCACCCCCCACAGGAAACCCAGATAAAAGCAAAAACCAAAGCAACAAGTTTCTGGCAGGAAGCAGAGGCCAGGGTGAACATTTCTCCTGGTTTGATCCCCCCAGGTATAAACACCTGCAGGGCAACGAGCACGAGCCAACCAATGGCCCAGGCCTTGGAGTGACCCCTGGATGGGGACAGGAATGTCACCATAGCCCAGTGCCTCACCTGCCCCAGCACAGCACACCTGTGCCTCACAGTGGGTATAAACCACCAAAACAAAGAAACACACTGGATTAATATTTAACAGTGCCACCCGGGCACCTTTAACCATGACACAGAAGATATTTACAGCCTGCTTTAGAGTTAACTCCAGCTCGAGGAAGTTTCCACCAAACCGGTCACCCGTGCTCTGCCTAAGTGTGTGTTTTGTGTTGCTGGGAAGAAAGTGATCCATCAGGAGCTGGAATTCAGCCTGGCCTCGCATGAGCAGACCTGGGACCTGGGGGGTAGGAAGCACGGTCTGCTGGGGCCAGCACCAGACTGGAACTGGGGTGACTGGGCTCAAACTTCTGCTCTGTCACCCAGTCCCCAGCAGCCTCGGGCACATCACTGAACCTCCAAGGTGTCTCTGCTCCCCATCACATGGGGTATGGTTGGTATGAAGTGAAAGACATTTAAAAAATATAAAGAGGGGCTGGGGAGGTCCCAGTGATTGTGGTGTACTGGGAAAAAGAGAGAGCTGGAAGAGCTGCCACCATGGCCATTGCATGGGGGGTTGATGGGGAGGAGGTCCACAACTCTGGCTGAGCTGCCTGTGACTCTGCTCACCTTTCAGTTAAATCTCTTTAATGGTGTGGAGCTGGCACAGCCTCACAAAACCTCTCGTGGGAAGGATCAGGCCTCAGTGGAAGGGAAGAGCTGCCCTTGCTCTTACCAGGGCATCTGCACCAGCCTCATGCAGGGCAAGGTCCAGTCACCCCTTCAATGCTGTGAGTTCTAAAACATCAGGGACACGTTTCCTGCCCTGGAATTGCATCATCTTGGGGATTTGTGATTTTTTTTTTTGTTGATTTTGAGAATCTGGGTTATCATCAAGTTATCTCCTGGGCCCCAGAACCAGCAGTGTTGCACCGAGGCCAGAGCACAAGGCACTGCAGTGCAGAGCTGCAGGCTCAAACTTGTTTCTAACTGGAAGGAGGGGGGGCGGAAATTCAGCATCTTTTGCAGAATAAGCACATGAAGCTAAACATGTGCTCCATAAACACATCTCCCTGGACCAGAGACATCTGTCTGGCTCCTGAATTAACAATTTCTGAGCCTGGTTGGGATAGGTGACCGGTTCTTAGCTGTTCCATCAGCTGTTTCCCTGCAACAAGACAAGCCTGCCACATTTTTACAGCTTCACGGGCAGGGAGCAGATCCACGCACACACGCTGCGGGCTGAGAGACACGAAAAACATCCAGTTGCTTCTTTACAAGCATTTCCACTTTAACTAAATATTTGCAATGTGTTTATACAGAGTGAGCTGCATGACCTTTTATAGAGCGAGCTGAGCAAGCCTCAGCTCCACAGCCCTGGGCAGGAGACAGTCACCTAGGGAGCCCTGGGTAAAGACACAGGAATTATCCACACACACACACTTTATCGATGAAGGAAAGGCAATCACTGCTCTTTCAAAAACATTGCTGGAGATTCATCTAAGCTGCCTCTTTTTTTTTCCCCTGACTACAAGATTTCTGAGAGGCACCACAAAGTGCAACACAAATACCAGGGAGCTTTCCAATACAAATTATTAACTGTGAGCCCCACGTGAGGCCCCGCAGACTCCACGGGCACAACATCAGATGCAGTTACCAGGGATGATTAATCTCGCATGGAAACTCTGCCATCTGATACCAAACCAGCTAAAAACCAACCCAGTCTCCCCACATACACACTTAGTTTTTGGCTTTCTGTACCTTCTGCATACAAAAGCACATCATGTAAGAGCACCCATGCAAGTCGATGTTTCACACTGGCTTAAGAGGACCCATACAAGGGGGGTGCACCCACTGAGAAGAAGGGATTTAAGGACCTGGAGTCAAACCCCCTGGCTCTGCAGCTGGGTGCTCATTCAATCAGCAATTGCTGGTTCAGGGTTGTGCAACACAGCCTTTCACTCCCACCCTTTCAGCTAAAATGCTTTTGGAGAATTGATTCCATTCCCCCTTCTAGGACTGTCCTCCTTGGAGCTGAAGTGTAGACCTTGGTGGGTTTGCCTTGCTGCTGACACAGCCCAGGACTAAGGGACTGTCATTGTGCTGCGTGACAGAAAATGCAATATTGGGTATTGCACAAAAGGCTGGTTAATCTCTAGAGTCCTTCAAATGTCTTATAAAAACTCCCATGTATAAATAATATCAGGATGGAAGGAGAGGTCCCTGCAGAGATCAGGGCCCTATCACGCAGGGTGGTTTATGTACACGTGGAAAAAGGCTGTCTATATTCAGAGGAGATTATATTTTAAACAGAAGATAATGAAGCTCATTTTGCAGGTGGGGACAGAGACATAAAGATAATTTGCACACACAGAATCCATTGCTGAGCCAGACGCTGCGCTCGGATCCTCTTATAGGTCCTGTCCACTGCCACAGCACCAAAGCATCCTCCTCCCTGGCTCAATACTGTCCTGTAACATTGCCAAGTTCCTCTGGAAAATAACCCACGCTGTTAAGTAGTTAAACTGCTATTCTGGGGCAAATTCTCTGCTCAGGAGTACTGGTGCAATCCTGCTCACTTCAGGCTGGTTGCAGTGGAAAACCAGGCTCAATTCGGCCCTTGGGCACCTCCAAAAATAATTGGAGGTGAGAAAAACACAATAGCAGCACGCAGCTTTTAAAAGTATACATAAAATATTTAAAATAAAAATAAAAATAGATAAATTATATATGTGTATACAATGCCCAGAGATGCCTCGATTTATATGATGTGGTTTCCTGAGAGCAGTACAGCTCCAGGCAACAGAAATGAGAAGTCAAGCTGAACAGCAATACTGTATCCCAGAGATTGTGACATCTTAAAACAGGGAACAGAGGTGCCCCTGGGGTGCCCCGTAAAAATTATTACTGAGCAGCAAAACAACAATGTCAGTTAATCTCATTGAAATTAACAGTAGTTTCCTCCCCTCGAGCACATGGAGAGGGATCAGCAGAGCAAAAAGGGGGGAGGTGTGTGGAAAGAATCGAGCAGTTGGGAGTGGGTGAATCGCACAAATGCTTTGGAGAGACTTAAAGCCAAATAAAACTATTTCAGGGGTTTGGACTGATGGGTTTAGGGGGAAAAAAAATAAAATAGAAGAAAGAGAGAGAGAGCTGCTTAAATGATTGCTCTGTGTGGCCTTTGGAAGCTTTAAAAAAGAAACCTTGCTTCTTTAACTACATTTTCCTCTGTCGAGCCCAAACGTGACCGCGGGGCCGCTCGTTGCTGCTGGAGCTGCTCAGTTTTCTCTCCAGGAAGGAGACAGCAGCATCTTTGCAGGGTCTCTAACAGCCACGGGATTTCACATGCATCTCATCTATCAGTGAGTCCCAGCCAGGAAAAAAAGCCTTTGGTCCAGAAAGGGATTTTTGCATGCTGTAACCCCTGCTGTGATTTATCTGAACTGGATTACAATAATTATATTAGGACATACTTCTAAAGTGAGTGTAGTTAGACCAGAACGGATCTGGTTTATGTTGGTACAACTTGTTTACTTCCCCTGGAAGTGTCCTGGTACCAGTGCCTCCTGGTGAACCCCTCCTATGTCTTAAGGCAGGGTTAGTGCAGAACGGGAGAGCGCAGACGTGCCTGTAATAGATGGAGGATCTGACTCTTTAAGAAGACAATCCCCATTCAAAAAGTACTTACACACATGGTTAAGCCCCGCTGACTTAATTTGTTAAGTAAAGGCTGTTTTAAGCAGATGCTTAAATATTTTTTTGCTGCAATCGAGGCCACAGAACGTGGAGCTGCTCTGCTGAGGACCAGCCACGTTAGCAAGGACCACAGGGCTGTGTGCTGGAGCAGCAATACCTTAGCAAACACTGAAAAAAAGCAACCCAGAGAACAAAAAAAACCCAACAACCCAGACAATCCTTTTAAGACAGGAAAAGTTGCTGAGGATGAAATATAGAACTTTAAGAGCAACTAAATCAGGGAGCAGTTTGCTTTGGCTCTAGATCCTTGGCCTGGCTGCTCTGTGCTCCAGTTTACTCTCACCCCAAGGTTGTGGGAATCACAACCCTGCTGTCTTCCTCCAACCACCAGCCTAAAATTCACTTCACTACAACCTCTTCTTCTTTAAACACAAGGGTAAGAGGCAAAACATCCTCTAGTCATAGTGAAACAAAAGGGAAAACACTTGGAATTTCAAAATGAAGACTGAAAACCTTTGGTCATGTCCTTCTGCTAAAGTTCAGTAACATATGAGGCAAAGAGGGTGACATATCACAGGCATCCAGGACATTTGTAATGCCAGGGTCAAAATGCCATGCATGGAATTGTGCCTTCTCCCTCTGGGCAAAACTCTCCCAGGCAGATTTTCAGCTGGTGTAAATTGCCCAAACCCTCTAATGAAGTTATGACAATTTACAACAGCTGAGGATCTGTTCATCTAATGAAGAGAAATACTGGGAGGAGGGAATTAATTAGTTTTAAGTCCAGAGCTCATTGCAGAGCAGGCACAAACGTCTTTAAGAGAGCCCTAAGAACTGTTCCCTTCTCTAAAGAAAAGAGAAAGGACAACCACATCCCTTCCTGAGCAACGAGATTTTTCCTCTCCCCTTCAGCTGAAGGATGGGATTCAATAAAAAGCTGCTCAGACATGCAGGGAAAAAATGATCTCCAAGTAAGCAAAGATGTAAATAGTATTAAAGAAGGAAAAAAAAAAAAGGGGGGGGGGATGGAGGAGGGCTTCACTTTTCTTCTGGGCTGTGGGTTGTTTTTTTTCCTGTTTCCCTCAAACAGGAAAGGCAGCCACGCTGCCCATATTTCACTGCTGACAGTGCCTTCCATCACGGGAACAATAGCCCTGCGCGGCTGACCAGGGTCACGCCGCCGCCGCCTCGACACCCAGCATCAGTCTCCAGCCCTGCTCCCCTTCCTGCCATTCTCTCTGCAGAGCCTTCTCCACAAGCCACGGCTGTTTCACAGAATATCTACTGAATCCAGGCAAAAAGGGAGCTGAACAAAGAGCTCGGATGAAACCCTGGCAGGCAGGGACAGTCTGGGCAGCACCAGCTCTCGCTCTTGCAGTCGAGCGCCGAAACTGATCCGTAGATAAACTGTCAGGGAGGTGGCTCCTTCCTTACAACCCACCCTCTATAAAAAACAAAATCGTTTTTTATACATCATGGATGGAGCACATATGTCCTTTCCACGTGAGAAACCCCCTTCCCTGCCACAGGTGTCCCGAGGACTCTTGCAATAAATACAAGTATTTCAGCAGCACAAGGAAGAGCAGTTACGTGTTCAGATCAACTCCGAGCGGAACAACTCAGCAACTGAATTTAAATTAATTACACCCCTCACAGCTTATGTGCAAGGTATGAAATACCCAGAGAGGAATGGATAGGCAATATTTCAGCCACCCAAGGTGGGAAAGACCATGTTATTTGAGCTGGCATTTTCAGACAGCGGAAGAAAATCTTTGAGAGCTCAGAAAAAAGCCAGAAAGAGGGTGACAGGAGGCAAAGGATAAAGAGAAAAAAATAACTCCTTCACATTCCCTGCCTGTAAAGCACTGTGTGTTTTTAAAGCCTAGGGAAAAAAAAAAAAAGGCAAAAACAAAAGCAATGTTAAAATCTATTAAAATAAAAGCCACGCGATGCTAAATCCAACCCGGCAAGATTCAATTCAGAGTTACTAAATGTACCAACCATTTGAAGTCTTGATTTCTTCAATGTTCATTATTTTTTAGCTAATAAAAAAAAATCTAAGTTTTAATCTAAGTTTTTCAATGTTGACAAGGAAAGAAGGAAAGAAAAAAAGTCCAAAGCTCTTCAGCTGAAAAGGACTTTTAAAACATCTGTCACCATAAATGTGTAAAACAAAACCAGGCAGCACTGATTTCTCTGTCTTTATTCACTGTGCAACCCAGCAGAGGCAAAATTCATGCTCTCTAAGTTTCTCTAGGAAATATTTGCAGCAGAGATTTTTTTTTTCTAATTTTTTTTTTAATTGTTTCAATTAAAAAAAAAAAAAAGAGGGAGGGACTAAGTCATCTGAAAAATGCATCTGCTCAGCAGACTTGGAGCCTTTTTTTGCAAGCAGAAGTGCAGAGGTGAGGGGATGCAGAGAGAACACCTGAAAGCTCCACTGACAGCTCCGAGGTGCTCGATGGCTGTTTACACCAAGTGCCATCTGGCTGGATAGATATCATAACAATTATTCCGTCGAGGTATGCAGCTCTCTAAATCATATTAATACACAATGATTCCACTCGTCTTCTAGGACTTGCTGTTTCTGGGTGCTCCCATTTAACCCGGGTAATGTGCTCAAACAAGCCTGCCTCATCATTAAGAATTGATTTTTTATTTATGTGGACGTCGCTGGCAATCCCATGATATCCCTTTGTAATTCAGGAGGACAGGGCTGCAGCCCTCCCTGCAGCTCTTTTTATGGCAGATCTTTAAAAATTTGCAGCATCTTGCTGCATTTGGATATTTATGCTGAGATTTGTGTCCTCTGCCGTTTTGCTTCCGAGATCCATTTCACACCGCGCGGGTGCAAAGGATCTAATATACTTCATTAGCTGTGTTACATCAGATAAGATGTTTATTTCTTTAAATTATTTAACCTTGGTAGAGCCCACTGGGACCACAGAAATTACAGCCCCGCTAATGAAAATCATTCGTTAGGCTATTCAAAAAGACAACATGAAAAGAATTAACCATCTTTTAAAATCAACTCTTTTTTAGATTTGAAATCCAAGTTGTTTGCTAATTCAGCACAACCTGGTTAGAGTTTGATACTGAAACATCTGAGACAGGACATTCTGGCTTCTTTTTTTCCCCCCTCCAATTTTTGGAGTCCTTTGAAAAGCTCCTCTGCTGCCTTCTGAAGGAAAGCAGACATTAAACACCTTTTTGTCATCATCTGTAGAGGCAGAATTTAGTTCCCAATTACAGAAATAAATGTCAAACAATTTGGTGTGTCTTTCCTTAAAGCTGGAACACATCATCCAGCCATGGAAATCTGAGATGGTGGAGCTTGGCCCTGAAGACTGGACAATATCTGCTCCTCCTGGAGAAGACCCTGGTGCTGGAGACCCAACCAGGGTCTGCACAGGGCAGAGTGGGAAGAAGGAGGAAGAAGCAAAATTGAGGACACCTGCTTCAAGTTGTTATCTGAGCATTAAGTAATAAAAGCAGCACATCTCATTTAGATTCTCCCCCACCAAGTATCTCGTGGGGGACATCTTGAATAGCACCCTCCACCATCCATATCACTGTTATTGTAAATGTTGCTGCATTTATTCAGGTTATTCATCTTTTTATCTGTCTTTTGTAACCCAGGGCTGTACAACTTGGTGTTTGGGACAGTGGGATTGGTTGAGCTCCACACACACATCATCACCAGGTTTTGGGAGGGTATGAGGAAAAACAAGAGGATTTGAGGTGGATTCTCTATAATAAAGGCCACAGAAGTATCATGTCCCCACTTTTTGTCTTTGTTTATTTTTTAAAGGAATTAAGAAGAGTCAAACAAAGCTCACGACTCACCAGACTGACCCTTATGGGCGTTCAGACCATGAGGATTTGGGCACAGACTAGGTCCTGACCTATACAGTGGTACCTACCAAGGGCTCTTGTGCACATCCAGCCCCATCCTTAGTAGAAACCATTAGAGAAATGAGAACCTGAACCACAACAGTCCTCCTCCTCAGTCCCAGCAACCAAACCAATCCAGCTTCAGAGAGTCACAGCAAGACTAAAACTAATAAACCAGGGATGGCTTGGAGATGAAAAATACCTTTTGCTTGTAGGGCCCTGGAAATGGAACCAGTTCCCCAAGAGATAAACTGTGAAGCTACAGAAGCTTCTCATGGCCCAGGGAGGCCCCAGAGCAGCTCTGTAGGAACACGCAGCACCTGGTCCTTATGGGCCACTGGTGACCACTTCCAGCACTTGTGAACAGACTGGGCAGCCCCAAGGCAAAGCAAGGACCACGCAGTCAGATAAATATGTTTTAGGAGTGCTCAGGGTTTGCTCTGCTCTGCTGGGCTGCGCTCAAACCAGGAGCAACTTCACTGGAATAAATCCAGAGCCAGAGGAGACTTCGTCCATCAGCTCCAGGGATGAAATCCATGGTAGTTGGACCCTCATCTCTAACCAGATCCTACTTGTGCTGTGTGTAGGAACACAAGCCTCTGTCACCCCTATAAAACCCCAGGTTTAAAATGGTGATTTAAGAATGGCAGTTCAATTTCCCAGCTCCTACAGATTTAAACTCAGAACAGAGTAGAAACCAAATGCATTTCCCCCGCTTTAATTACTGCACCTTACTTTCTTTCCAAGGGCTTTCATTTCCTTTTTTTTTGTTGTTGTTGTTGGTTTTTGTTGTTGTTGTTTGTTGTTAAACCTGTAAAATACACCCAGCACGGAGTTAATTTTAACGTTCAGCTGATAAACCATGAAAAACATGGGGTTTGCAATGAAAGTGCTGACAGCAAGGGGAAAGCCAGAGCTCTGTCATTGGGTGCCGCCGCAATTTGCCTTCCAGGGCTGTCTCTGAAACAAAAAAAGCTCCACATGCAGCATGCAAAGAAGTTACAAGTGTGTTGGGGGCTTGGGGAGGAGGCGGGGGGGGGAAAGCCATGTAAGATGAGAAGGGCGGGTGGGGAGTGGGGAAAACTGCCGATCAATCATTTATAATTAACAAAAATCCGATTGGGGCTTTAAATAGAGATCAATGTGTTGCAGGCTGAGTGGATTGCGAGGATGTATTCACCTTCTCGTAACTCTCCTCGCAAGCTGTCACACCTCCCGAATCCCCATTTGTTTTGTTAACAAAGCTTCGGGGGGCGCCAGCCTCTCATTGAAATTTCATTAATCTAATGGAGTAAAGTCCTATAGAAAAAAATCAAATTCTCGTTGGGCGAGATGGTACCTGGGAAAGATAACCTCTGGTTGAACTCCCCGACTCTGATCGCTCTGCTATTAGTCTGAGGAAATAGACAGCAACTAGGATGATTACAGCCACCGGCCTCAACCTTTTTTTTTTTTCTCCATCCCCCCCCCCTTTCTCCCACCACCCCCTTTTCTTTTTCCTCCACCAGCAATTTCCAGCGCGGCGCGCTCAGCGCTCCAAGGCGCGGCAGCCAAGGGAGGTTGGTCCCTGGTGGGAGGGCAGGGGGTGGTGAGTGGGTGAGTGTGGGGTTAGGGGGGTCTGGGCATTCCCCTCGGGGGTGGATAGGACAGGGGGATACAAAAAGAGGATCTCTCTCTTTAAAAGGTATTTGGGGTGAAAGCTCCCAAGTGGGGCAAAGTCTGTGGGTGGTGATGCTGTGTCAGGTCCTGAGCATGTTTTGGATATTCTGGAGGTGTCCTTGTGGTTGGTGCACATCATTAGGAAGAAATTCTTCACCATGAGGCTGGTGAGACATTGGAACTGGTTGCCCAGAGAAGCTGTGGCTGCCCCATCCCTGGCAGTGTTGAAGGGCAGGTTGGATGGGGCTTGAAGCAACCTGGGCTGGTGGGAGGTGTCCCTGCCCATGCAGGGGGTTGGATCTAGATGATCTTTAAGGTCCTTCCAACCCAAACCATTCTATGGTTCTATGATTCTATGATATCCAAGCCATGTGGTGTCATCCTCCCTACCTCAAATTTAAAAAACAAACCCAGACTTACTTCTCTTCCCCACACCAGTCCCCTCCTCAACTCCTCATTCTTCAAACCCTTAACAATTTTGCTAGAGGTTTCCAAGGGAAAACCACTCGTTCCCTCTGCTGCTGGATCTGTGACCTCTGCAGAGAGGACCAGCAGCTCTCACTAATTTTTTGAAGATGTTGTATTTGGAATATTCCAGGAATCCCAACAACTGGAGTAATACAATCGCAGGAGATTCTCAACTTTCAGTTCACACTCCTCCCAAATTCCTCATCCTCTTGTTTGTGGGAAAGAGCAGGAAACTTGAATCCAAGGGAGGAAAGACCATTAAAAAAAAAAAAAGAGAAAGAAAGAAAGAAAGAAATCTCATGGGTTTCTGAATGCTTGGGATTGCAGTTGGTGTGTGATTTTCAGGGGAACTCAGCTCCAGTTTGAATGGGATGTCAAGTGAAAGGTTATCAAGATGCTACTGAGCACAGACATGTGCACAGCTAAATTCTGCTACCCAAGTGGCAATTATTTTACAAACTCTTTTAAAAACATTGGAAAAGTGAATCAGTCTTTGCCTCCAGTCTCAAACCACTCATCCAGGTGGCTTATAAAATCCAGCTGCAGATTTTATTTTGGAGGACTTGTCTAATCCAAGACAACACTACACTTGCCATCTGTGGCGTGTGGTTCACAGTCCTTGGCCAACTGTCAGCATGAAAACACTAAAATAAAAATCATGCCATTACTTCAAATTAAAGGACTCCTACAATAATTAGGATTTTAAACAGATTGGACGTGGAATCCAAACCTGACAAAAAACCTCATCTGACCAAGGGTAAATTCAGCTGCATTGCAGAAAGTGTTTGTGGCTCTTCACTCACAGCACTGGACAGAGCTATTAAAAAACACAATAAAAATTAAAAAGTGTATTTGCTTTCTGTTTACAATCTAAATATATGGTGCACCTCAGTGCCTTCATCTGAACTGGTCCCAGGTCTTCAGGGTAAGCTGCTCAAACCTCCACTCTTCTGGGAAGGGAACTTTTGACAAGGGCAGGGAGTGATAGGACAAGGAGTGATGGCTTGAAGCTAGAAGATGGGAGATTTAGGTGAGACACGAGGAGGAAATTCTTCCCTGTGTGGGTGGTGAGAGCCTGGCCCAGGTTGCCCAGGGAAGCTGTGGCTGCCCCATCCCTGGCAGTGTTGAAGGGCAGGTTGGATGGGGCTTGGAGCAACCTGGGCTGGTGGGAGGTGTCCCTGCCCATGCAGGGGGTTAGATCTAGATGATCTTTGAGGTCCCTTCCAACCCAAACCAGTCTGGGATTCTGTGAAGATTAAAAGGATGGTGGGAAAAAATGGCAGACTGAGGGAGGGGAGAAGTGAGAGGGCAGCAGGTTCACCATGGTGGCTGGTGCAGGGTGACCTTGCAAGACAGGTAACAGCAGCAGGAAGGGACACAGCCAGCCCAGGAGGGGATGGCAGGGAGAACTAAAGCAGCAGAATCCCAGATTGAAACTGGAGATGGTGTCTAGGGAGGACGGGTCAAGCCAGGGCTGAAAGCTGAACATAAGGAGCCTGCTGGAGCCAGGGAGGCAGGAGGGACTCAAGGACAGGGCAGCACTGAGAGAAGCCAGGAGGAGACTGCAGGTCCAGCCATCCACACACTCCTCTGCTGTCCTCACCTGGCACCCCCTTTGCTCACCCAAATCCCCTTCCCATCTCAGGACCTTCTTTGTCTGCTCCCTGCTCTCACACAGACACTTCCTACGTAGACCCACCTGTGGCATCAACTTCCCATTCTCCAGCCCGTCCCCCTGGTTACCCGCTCACGCTGCTTCCAGCTACACTCTGCAAGTGTCTTCACCTTCCTGAGCCAAAAAGGATAAAGGACAAGCAGGGATGGGAGAAGAGGAAGGGTGCTACCAAATTAGGATTCTTCCACGGGGGAAAAAGAAAAAAGTAACCTTTGTTTAAAGTAAAGCACCTTTCTGGGCATCTGTTTGTTAGCAGAGAGTGAGCAAGTCTGGGAGGGAGAGAGATGTGCACACACACCCAATTGCAAACACACACACAGAGATGAGCCTTCAGGGAATTGTATGAACTTTTGAACCAGAGATGCAGAGACAGAACCTAGCCTGTTCCCACTTTAATAAACAATTTTTTTTTTCCTTCAATTAATTAAGGTTTGGAAAGAAAAAAAATGGCAGAAGAGCAGTAATTTAGCACGCAGCGCGTCCTTTGCAGATGGATCCTACCTTTGGATGCTTATTAAATCTATGCATGATTGCGCTGGAGAAAATTAATCGCATTGTTTTTCACTATTCAGAGGGGTTTGCAAACAGCACGGAAAATGATGCAGAGCTCCTGTTCCCCACCCCCATCCAGCTCCCCCCTTTCCCACACTAACAATAAGGACAGAATCCTAATTCATGTCCTGCCGGCCCAGGCAGTGCCACAGGGAGTGGGTTTGACCCGTCACACAACCCACTGCCATGCATGTGTTTCTTTTCAAGACTCAGAAGCTCCTCTACCCACATTTCTCACTCTGTGGCCCCTGAACTATCTACTTGGAGTGAGGGGATTTACTCCGACCGTGCTGGGAAGAAAGAGGTGGCAGAGTAAAACTGCTGCAGTTCAGCTTGCTGAGGAAACCTCAACACTCCTCAGCTCACACAGACCATGGTCTTCTACAGGAGCCCAGAAGAATCATTGAGCTTTCCTCAAGTCACCTTGAGGTTCCATCTAAACCGGACACTCCCAACCCAGCTCCACTTTGCTGGGTTTTTAAAGGGACAAGCTCCTCATCAGAGCCAAACCCAGCATATTCCATTAAAAACTACAGAAGATGTTTGAATCTGGCCCTCAATAGGTCAGCTCTAGGGGCTGAGCAGGGGGACAGAGACGATGTTTGAATCTGGCCCTCAATAGGTCAGCTGAGCAGGGGGACAGAGATCAGACTCTGGGTGTTCCTACCATTGTTGCTGTTACGTCTCTTCCATCTCTGGCAACTTATTTTCCCCTCTCCGTTTCTCTTTGGATAACCCAGAAGCAGAGATGCTGCACTTCTGCACAGGAGAGGGAGGGTAAAGTGGTCTGATACCTGTCAGAAGAGCAGCACGGGAGAGCCTGCCCATTCCCAGCAGCTCCACTCCTTGCTGAGAGCATTACAGACACGGATCCAGCTGAGATGAAAGCAAAAAAAGGCTTTTCTTGGCCTGAAGTGTCTACAAAGGGAGTTTTCACAAAACACAGTCCTGGAACTTTACAATCCACATCCCAGGCAGCTTCCCAAGAGCTTCCTGGCAGAGTTATGCCCTTACCAAGGCATTTCCATGCATTAAAAATACATTGGGAAAAGCAAATAACTTTAAAAACCAAATCTTATCACTGTGGAGCTATAACATGAATTGCTAGGCTGAGCCTGTGTCTGCTGATCTCAGATCATCTCCAGCTGTAATGGTGGAGGACAAAACAAACCTCCTGGGGTTCTGGCTTCCTCCTGGTGTGCAGCTCATGCAGCTGAGAGCACCAAGCCCACAGAAAATGATACTGCCAGTTTTCTGCATCCCCCTTTTCTCACAGAAACCTTGAAGTCCTTCAAATACGAACACCCTGTGCCTTACAGAGCCTGTTTGTTCTTCCCTGCATGCCAACAGGAAGGATTTACTTTCCAACAGATGTCAGAGGAAGGAATATTGAAGAGCTGTCGGGGCTTCTGGTTCATTTTATCCAATGTTTTTTCTAAATTCCACCTTTGCAAAGATAGAAGCACTGACTCCACCAGCCCCACGTGGACTTGCAGTCCCTTGCTGTGCTCCTTGCATAAAAAAGGTCTCAGTCACACAGATTGCAGCTGATTTGCAAAAGTTGTTTTACATTATGGCTACAGCCCCGTATCTATTAACTTATAATAATAGGGTTATAATAACGATTTTAAAAAATAAGACAATGAAGTCATACTGATAAAATAGGCCATAAACAGGGATCTATAGCCTGATTATTGCTTTGTAATGATGAAATACGACTTACTCTCAGTGAGCTATAAGCAAGGATTACTGTTTTTTTTTTAAATCCTGTATCTATTAAATAAATTATCTGTGAGTTCTGTTGTCTGGAAGACACCACACAGCTCTGCAACGTCACATCACGGCCCAGGTGGGGAACAGAAGCAAAGCCCCCCACCACTACAGCACTTCCCACCCAGGGTTCCCAGAATATTTCAGACACTGTGTTAAGCTTTAAAACTTTGTGGCATTGTGTCCACAGATGAACAAATGTGACACAGAGGGAAGGTGCAGAGGTTCTCTTGCAGGTCAAGTAGAATCATGTAAAAGGTAATAAGAGAGACTCAGCTCTTTAATTCTGATTCTGGTACCTCCAGGACCTCTTGGTCCTGTCTCCACCCTAAGAGATGTGCAGGTCCCATTCCCTGGGATCTTGCTGGGGTTGCAACAGGGTGGAGGACAAGTCCATGTCTTCAAAGGCATCACTGCAACCACAACAGCCCAGCTCTCGTGAGCCCAGTTCTGAGGCAACTGCTGCTGGGATGAGGATCAACCTCACCCCAAGGCCTTTGGCCCAGTAGATCATGCTGTTAGTGTTTGTACCTGCATTGTTCAGAGCAAGCAAGTATTTTCACAGCTGTTCTGAGGGCTTTGGAAGTTGCAGCCAGGCCCTTTAGACACCTAAACTCAGGAAAGCAATTAAGCATCTGCTTACGTGTGGTACTGATGACAAATCGTTTGCTGTTCTGGAGCTTAGAGAGGGAGAGATCACATAATTGTTTGCAAAATATCTTCAACAGCAAATGTTGGCATTTCTCAAGTTCAACCAAGCTGGATTAAGATCTCTTCTGGGACACAGGGCAACTTAGGGTTTACCAGAAAGGCAAAGGGAGACTCTTGGACATGGAGAAACTCTCCATTTGTTTTGTTAGCAACACAAAACCAGTGACATTCCCTGGATTTTCTTACTAAAACCAGCACCAGCTCCAGCTGAGACAGCCATGGAGCAGGGAAAACCCATTCTTGCTGCTTAACTCCAGAAAATTGACCTTCCCAAACCATCCCCACCCTCACAAGACCTCTGTATAGCTTGGAGACTTACTGATGCCACCAGGACAGATGTTCTTCACCCAGACCTGACCTCCTAGTGCTGAGCATCACTCAGAATTACAGAGAGTCTTCTCCTTTCCCACAGAGTGCAAGGGAAAGACACAGCACAGAAGTGAACTAACCGAGTGGTCACCCAGGGAGGATGAGCCACAAACCAAAGGAAACTCATCCCTTCCTCAGCACAAAAAATTGCCATCAAATGGTGGTATCCATAAGCCACTTAAGCCACTAGAACCCTGAGCTACCAGCTGCCCAGAAACCAGGTCACAGTTGTGTCTCCATCTAACTTTTAAGGAATTTGCACTTCCACATGGGCCAGGTAGAGCAGCAATAACCACCCCACTTCACATCCAGATGTGTAACAAATAACTACCCAACATCCACCACCTGGGAAGCTCAAGGCTTGCAAAAAATGATAAATATTCCCCAAAAGACTATTGCTTGGGGACTCGTGGGGAAACTGAGGCATGATGGAGGGGAGGGAAGGGACTCTGCAGCAGTTCCCACTGAAGCCTGTGGCAGAGGCACCACCCACACCATGGCACCCAGCACCCATCCCCTTTCTCATGGTCCTCACACCAACCCAGAAAAGCTTTTTGGCAGCAGGTTGAGAGGAGGGGGAAACAAACCCAACTTTTTGCATCTTGGCGTGAAGGTGCCTGAGCTAAACTGCCCGAAACCCAACCAATTTGTTGGTGGTTTTGAAGGGCTGGGGGGAAGGGGAGGATGGAGGAGGCCTGGACTATCTTTGGGGGTTGCCATGGCTGCAAGGTCATCCTTCCAGACTTGGCTCTACCAGCAGAGTTCAGACGGGTCAGCGTGTGACCGGCTCAAACCCCGAGGTTAAAAGTTCAAGCAGCGAAGGAAAAACCAATATGTCCACGCAGAGTATGCTGTACAATTTATTTCAATTTACATCAAGCCATGCATATAAAATTTAGATAAATTCTATTCAGATCTGATGTTGCCTGACACACAATGTATGCAAACAGATGTCTTTGGGGCTTTCGCTCAGCTTCAGGGAGGAGACAGGGTGCTAAGTTAATATATATTAATAATATATATAAATGTTGGGGGGGGGTGCTGTCCTTTTATTCTTTTACAGAAAAATATTTTAGGTTAAAAAACACCAGATTCCCTTCTCCTGCTTTTAATTTCCGCCCTCCCCCCCCCGCAATTTCCCC